>NW_006760397.1:543250-549525 GCF_000271605.1 Fomitiporia mediterranea MF3/22 | reverse complement strand
ATTTAAGGTGTTATGTTAATTACAGACAAGAAGATTGGTGTAACCTCTGAGGTTACACACATGACTTTAGTTAAGTATATAAAGGGCTATTTGTAGACACTTAGAGATTATCTTTGTACTTGCTCCTGTACTTAGGTTGACCTCTCCAATCCCAGGTCTTTGCCTGTTCTGTGTTCTTGAGTAAAGCTCCAGCCTTTACACTTTTTTTTGAACATTACAAAATTTGGGGATTACCTCTCGTCTACTACCTTTCACTTGCACTACCAGATTGTCAGCCTCCCCCTGGCTTCCCCCTACACGTCCACTATCTACTACACATCTATAGTACTCTACAGTAAGACTCTAGTTAATTATGAGTGTCACAAATACTATACAGATATCCTGTTCTCTCTCAAGGGCTTATAGGGAGATTGTTACCACCTGCTAGCCAACCTTTAATCTCCTAACAGACCCTCATCAGAGGTCCTAGGCTTCTAGGAGAATGTACTATAAAGATTGTATATGGTTGTACTAGAGTAGAGTACATTGTGTATTATTGTGAGTCTGGTCAGCTGTCTACAATTAAGGTTCTGCCACTCAAGAATATGCTTCACTATACTACTTCAAGCAGATTATCTACAGACTTGCTCTTACTCATAACCTTTCTGCCACTTGTCACAATCTCAAGCTAGTGTCTAGAAATAAGCTGTGGAAGCCCTTACTATCCTATTCCTGAAATTGTTCAAGAAGAACACTATCTTGGTACTACTACTAAGATTAGGAGCTACTATACAATTACTCTACCAGAACACTGTTGAGAAACAAGCTACAGAAGGACCTACTGTCCTAGTTCTGAAATTGTACAAGGAAGTACTATCTTAATACTACTACTAATATCTGGAACTGTAGCATAATTCTCTTCAGGAGCTACAGGTTTCATACTAACAGATACTGTCTACTTTTAGTACAATAGATGTTACAATCAAGCTGTCAACTACAGCATATTTGTTGTATACTTGTTGTACCTACTACAATACATATCTCTCTATTGTTAAGGTGTTTGTCAAGACTGTCTATTCCTTACTATACTATCTCTTACTCTGTCACTGTCTAGTGTCTACTATCATTGTCTACTGTCTACTAAGAGTATAAAGTCCCTTTCCCTTCCCTTCCTGTTTCCTAGAGTATAAAGCCCCTTTTCCAGTTGTGGACCTAGTTAGGGTACTAAGCCTCTACTAGTGTCAATTCCAGTCCTAAACATATAAGGCCTCTACTAGTATTACCTCCTGTTTCCTAGAGTATAAAGTCCCTTTTCCAGTCATAGACCTAGTTAGAGTACCAAGCCCCTACTAGTGTCAACTCTAGTCCTGGACATCTAGGGCCTCTGCTAGCATTACCTCCAGTCTCAGACCTAGTCAGGGTATCAAGCCCCTACTAGTGTTATTCCTAGTCACAGACCTAGCTAGGGATTATACTCTACTAGTATTATCCAGTCCTTTCCTGTCCTGTCCTGTCCTGTCCCATCCTGTCCTGTCCTGTCCTGTCCTGTCCTGTCCTGTCCTGTCCTGTCCTGTCCTGTCCTGTCCTGTCCCCCTTTGTCCTTCTAGTATGAACAGACCCCCTGTTGCCTCTACATGCTCTGTTTTACCTACACACCACCTGTACTCTCATTACTCTCAGAATTAGTGTGTCAATTTTATCAACCTAGTCCTTCTACTTCTCCTAGTACTAACACATGCCTGAGAATAGCTGTTCACTTCTTGACCATACATTTTAATCATTTTTTTTCCTCCCTCAAGCAACAGGTACTAGTATAACTGAAGAGTTGTCAAGTTCTCTTTATTATACACTCTAACTTTCACACTCCTTTTTGCTCACACTACCAAACAACTCTTATTACCTCTGACACCCAGTCTACTGTTAGTCAAACAAGACCTTCTCAGTTGTCTTCTCCTTATCTGTAGTGACACTGTACTCACTAGACCTGTTGAGTATCATTCACACATTCCTTATAGTACTGTTTAATGTCTTAACTATGTGTTTTGGTCAATGTCTCAGTTGTCTTCTCCTTATCTGTAGCAATACTGTACTTACTACTCACTAGACCTGTTAGGTATCATTCACACGTTCCTAGCAGTACAGTTTCACATCTTGACTATTATGTACTCCTTGTCCCTGTCCTTGTCTCTGTGTGTTTTCATTAACAAGTTGAAGCCTTCTTAAACTTGTGACTGTGTGTTCCTTGTCTTCTGTCCTTACCCTTTTGTATTTCCCCTCCCCCCCCTTACTATAATCTTCCATTTTACCTCCCCCTCCCTTTACTATATCCTTTCCTTTACCTCTCTATTAATTACTTCCCTACCCCCTCCTTTTATTTCTTCAGAGTAGGGAAGAGTATAACCTCTGAGGTTACACACATGACTTTAGTTAAGTATATAAAGGGCTATTTGTAGACACTTAGAGATTATCTTTGTACTTGCTCCTGTACTTAGGTCAACCTCTCCAATCCTAGGTCTTTACCTGTTCTGTGTTCTTGAGTAAGGCTCTAGCCTTTACAATTGGGAGGAGTTTATCCTAACAGTAGAATTTGCTTATAATAATAAGTAGCACTCTACTACCAAACATATACCCTTTTACCTAATATATGGAAGGCATCCTAACATAACTTTTAACTATAGAAAGTCAAATGTGGAAGAAGCAGACAAATACCTAGAGGAGATAAAGATAGTACAAGCAAATACTAAAGAAGTAATAGAGAAATTACAGGAACAAATGAAAAAGTATACTAACAAATACAGAGGAAATCTTCCAGAATTAAAGGAAGGAGATTTTGTTTTACTAGATAGTAAAAACTTAAATCTAGTAGTACTAACTAGAAAGTTGGCAAACAGGTACATAGGACCATTTGAAATAGAAAAACAAATGGGGGTAGTAAATTACAAATTAAAACTACCAGAAGGGATGAATATTTATCCAGTTTTCTATTCAGGATTGTTAATACCTTACAGAGAAAAGGAATATCTAGGAAGACAAGTACATACTAATCCAGACCCAGAGTTAATCAACAAGGAATGGGAATACACAGTAGAAAACATTTTAGATAGTAGGAAGAGGAGGAACAAATATCAATATTTGATCAAATGGTTAGACTATCCAGACATAGATAATACTTAGGAACCATTTGGAAAAGGATTAACTAATTTAGCAAAGTTAATCAGGGAATTTCACATAAATCATCCAACAGTAGTAAAGTCACCACACTTAGAAAACTGGTTAACAAAGAGACTAGGGCATGGTTGTAACAATTGCACTACCTGTGCATTTGTACAACATGTGTTGTAGGTGCTTGTGAGTGTTTTCCTTTTTGTTCACTAGACTACCCTGTATCCTACTACACATGTATACACCTATATAAAGGGTTTTTGAGCTAAGGGTTAGGGGATTCTTTCTCCTTCTTAGTGCTTGATTACTAGGTTATCCTAGTCAGTAGTTGAGTATGCTGGTAAAGAGAGAATCTTTGCATAAGGCTAGTATACCTATCCTTACACATTTTTGACTGAACCCACCTTTCTATAAACCTGCTAGGCTTTGACAACTGGAACTGAGGGCTTGATTACTCTAATACATTCCTCACATTGCCTAGTACTCCTTTGAATTCAAAGAAACAAGTGAGTAGTTTGTAAATCTAAATTAGAGATATATATACTCTTACTATAGCTACTAGAATACTCAGAACACTTGAGGGACACAAACAGATTGTTCCCCTCAATACAGAGAGACCTCCTCATCAAAATTGTAAGAGGCAAGTGTCATTCAGAAGTGCTGAAGAGCAGCTTTCCCCAAATGTAGAGAGATTCAAAACAGTGTACACTACAGATTTTGAATTAATAGAGCATGTAGACAATGGATAACAAGATTATCTGTTGAGTACTGAACACAATGTGGCCACCAAGCCTTAGCAGACAATCCTAGAAGGGCCCCTAAGTCTGGAAGTTGCTATTAACATGCTAGAGAATAAGTCCTTGTCTGTTACAGGCTGGAGGCAATCTGATAACCCTTTGCTAGGTGATAAGTCCTTGTCTACACTAGGCTGGAGGCACCCTAATGAACTATTACATACAAGTAATGTAGAACAAAGGCATGTACCTGTACTAGTACATATTGTTAGACTGATACACACTGTAGAGCAGACACTAGTGAGTGCTTACCTTACTAGGCTCACAGAAGTAGATAATAGCAGTACAGAGAATATAAACACTCAGGAAACTAGCATTAAGGATTCTGTCAGTAAGAACAAAGGTATTAGTAAAGGAACAACACTTTCCTTATAGTAGGAAACATTCCAGAAGGTCAGAAAGACATTCAGAAACATCCCTAGGCTAGAGACACTGAAAGCCATGAGTAGGCTAGCCAGTCCATTCAATCAAGGAATTGATATTGAGGAATTGAACAAGAGAACTCATAAGTACAATAGTATGCATCAGGAACATGAAGGAAACATTGATTTGGACACAATTGACCTATCTAAACTAACTGGAGACAAGTTAGCTAAATGGATGTATTAGAAAGTATGTTGTCAACACTTAGAAACTACTAAGGGAATGCCCAAACGATTGGAAGATGCTCTACTGTTTGAAAGCACACATTCTTAGAAGAAAGATACAGGTAAACCTGTACCTAGTAATAAGAAAAGTGTAAGAGCAAATAAAGGAAAAGCTCCAGACATTTGTAATTACAGTCAGGTAGAACTAGACAGTTCTAGCAAAGCAGATTCTGATGTACAAAGAATGTATTTTCAGGAGATAGAACACAGACAAAATGCAGAATCAGGACAATAGAATTTTAGAAACAAAGGCTACAGTAAGGCTCCCAGAACTCCTCAGGAATTACTAGTTTGTTTCAAGCAAGAAACATATCACCCCAAAATAGAAAATCAAGGCAAGGACACATACTACAGATACAACACCCTAGCAGGGCAAGGAGACACATTGCAGAATAAAATACCTGTATATATACACTATTATACTAATGTTTAAGGATCAATACATACACTCAGCACAAAACACAATATTAAAATGAACAGACTAAACCTAGACATGAAACTTACAGTTCCAGATGCCTCTGATGACAGTAAAGATGAATCAGAAACTGTGAAAGTCAAAGAGAGCAAGGAAAAGAATTTCTATTATAGTTCTGTACCCTCTATTAAGTACAGCATAAATAGGAATAGTAAAGGCCACAGAAAAAGAACCACACAAGATACTACTGAGCCACAAAGCTTGAATACACTACAGACAAGTAGATTTGCATCAGTGAAACCCTCAGACAACCTTGCAAGAAAGAGTTATGTGAATTGTGCAATACAGAGAGTAGAAATTGTAAAAAGGCAGGATCCTGACCTGGATCCAGGCAATAGCTCTTCAGATTCTTCAGATTCAAGCAGATACTCAAGTTCTGACGATAGCAATGATAGTGATGCATTATTCAAACCTACAGACATTGATTCAAGCAACTCTGAAGGTACTAAGAAGTGTAAAAAGCTTGCTAAGAGGAAATGGAACAAGAAACTTCTGAAATTGAAGATACAGATGCAGAGTACAAAACCTATCATTCCTACAGTTTATTCACGTGAACCTAACCTTCAAAGATACACCAAGTTTGTTATGGAAGTCAACCAGTACATGAAACAATCAGGTTTACATTATTTCCCTAAAGAACAAGTAGGAGTACTACCTAATTTCATTAAAGGACAAGCTATGGACTTCTATCTACAGAAAATAGGTATGAACGAATCTTGATAGACCTTATCACAATTCTTTAAAGGTCTAATGGACTTTTGTTTCCTATCTAACTTTGCAGAAATGCTTAGGAAAGAGTTTAATATGATGAAACAAGGACACAGAGTCATACAGGAATATTTGTACAATCTAGAAATGAAAGCAATCAATCTAGGTAATATTTCTGATAGAGATTTAACTAGGAGAGCATGGGATGGACTTCATCCTAAGTATCAAAGGCAATTACAGTTGGATTGTTTGAATCCAGACACAGTTTCATATGAAGAATTCAAAGACAGGCTTGAGAACATTGAAAAAGCAAATGAAGCTGTTGGAATTAAATGACATACAGATACTAGAGATCGATTCTATCCTCAGAGTAACAAAGAAGACCATTGAAAAGATAGATGGAAGAAGAACAACCAGAGGAACTACAGGAATGATAATAAGAATTGACCAAAGGACAGGAATTATGATTATAATTGTAATAATTGTAACAGGTAGTACATACAGTCTAAC
>NW_006760397.1:505278-537175 GCF_000271605.1 Fomitiporia mediterranea MF3/22 | reverse complement strand
GTCTTTAGGGTGTACTATTTTAGTCAGGAAGTCTGAATACTGGTCAAACTAGAGCTAGCTAGTAAAGAACTGGGAGGCAGAGGACACATTAGTCTATATTGCAGACTGACACTGAAAGCAGAATTATAGTAACTAAGGCAAAGGTAGAAGCCCTTTTAAAAAGTTAACTAGTTACAACTGTTAAAAGGAAAACTATACTTACAAGTGTGGCTCTCACTTTTCAGCCATGAAAGTAGGCTATAAAAATTAGCCAAAATGAAAGGAAAAGGCATTTATATTCACTTTAATACAGAATACAAAAGAGGCAGACTATAAACAGGAAAAGTATCTAAAAGAAAAGATACTAGTATAGGACATATAAAACAAAGGAAACAGAAAGGGGGGAAGGACACAAATCCCACCCAAAATTAAATCCCAGCCCTATTAATTATAAAGCAAGTATTTTACAATAGTAGTAATACTGTTCAAGAAAGTATTACTTAGGAGGGACTGGATGTTAGGAATTGTAAAATACAGTAACTAAGTTTGGAAAAGCTTAACTCAAGACTTGGGACCAAGTAGTTTATATACAAAACCTTATTAGTCACAAGTCTAGAGATTGGCCAGATCAACTAGGCTACCTTTGTTGTCCTACTTAGTAAGAACTCTAGCTTAGCATTATTAACCTCTAAATCATTACTAATGGGTGATCAATCTATTAGCAGAGAGAGGGGACAGGAAGGAGTAGGTACCAAGTCAGTTAGGAAAAGGTAACAAAACCTGAGGACAAGGTCTTTATCTCTCTAAGGTTAAACACATACTCTAGCACAGTATTACTTAATAACCTCAACTAAAGACAAGTCATTTAGAATGCTTGTATAGAGAGGGGATCTGGAAAGAGTATAGTGTTCAGAGTAAGAAGTATAAAGGAAAAGACTAGGAGAAAACCTGAAGAGATAAAAGGAAAATATTATACTTACTTGGGGAGAAACTACATAACTAGCTAGGAACACTTTGTACAAAGACAAAGGACTATTAAAGCTAGTAAAGAGCTAGAGCCAATACTCTGAAGCTCTATACTTGAGGAGGACTAGTACTAGTGAAGGAAAGGGAACTGAGAGCTCTGAGGAGAGACTATAGGAAAGTAGTCTCCTTTATACACTTTGCCCATATAGATAGGAAAGTAATAAAGTTATAAACATGAGGACTACTGTAAGGAAACTCACTGTTCCTCACAAGAGAATTCTAATCACCTTTAGTTCACTCAACTACTGACTGGGATAACCTAGTACTTGAGCAAGGGGTCAGGGGAAAAGAATCCCCTTTACCCAGCAGTCAATACTGTCTTTTATAGGGGTATACACGTGTAGATACATGAGGAGGAAGTGTAACTAACTACAATGAGAATATATACGCTTGTGGGTCCTACTGTGTAATGATGTGATACAATCAGCAATGTAGTAATAATAAAATACAAACTAGTAAATCAAATCCTTACACTTGCCCTCTAGCATTTAGTCCTAAATGCTAAAAATCAGTAGAAAAGGCAGGGAACTTACTTAAAGTAACAATTAGTAACAAGTAAATAAAAAAAATACCTTGCCCATACATATAGGAAACATCCTTGTGATGTATTACTGCCTCTCTGAACTGATCCGAAGTCAATCCAGTGTGTATTGAGACAGTGGTGGTGTTCTGGACAGTGAGTAGCATGGTTCCAAACCATGTAAAACTAGATAAAACATTAATAGAATTAAACATAGTCAATATTACTGTATAGTCGATTAGTAGGAAAGTTGCCTCTTGATTGTTGCTATCAATACAACACTTTTTGAAGGGAATTAGTGGAGTTCCTAGGGAGATATAGTGTTTTGGCTCTTGAGTATTCTGAGACACACAGTGTAGATCAATATGTATGGAAGTGGAAATTCCAGCAGCATAGTAATTGCAAATATTCTCTTCTCCTACGTCTTTGGGAAGTGTAGAGGTAAATCCCTGATCAACAAAGCTATAGCCTTCTTCCTTAATAGAATGTATTAGTGTTACAGCTTCTAGCTGTCCTTGTGCAAATTCTTATTCCTGTAGAATAGTCATACAATAATAGATAGCAGAGATGTATTCCAAAATTCCTCTACTATGTCCTCGATTTTTCCAATAGACTAGTTCCTGCAAATGTAATGCCTTACACTCATATTGGTAGAATATGTCCAAATGTGTACTCTTTTGCTTGCAATAATGAACTGTGATGCAAAACTGGATATCCTGTTGAGCTCAATGTCCAAATACTAATTGTGGAGTACAACATAGAGTGTAATATTTGTCCTTGAATGAAAATATTACCTCAAATTCAATGAGATTGTGAGGTATGAGCCTAATATTACTAGATATGTGTGTATATACACAGTATCTCAGTGTGTAATGAATATCCTGCTGTATTCTCATACTGTTTCCTTGTGTCTCAACTTGTTTGTGTCTTTGTAAGTTGACTGATTCGATTCCTGAATTGTCTGAGTATACTTTCAATGTCTCATAGTGTAATGTTCTATCACAAAATGTCCAAGTAGCATTCTCTACTTTCCTAATTGCTGTAACTGTCTGTATACTGTGTTGTTCCATGTATGTCTTAATGAAATGTCCTGTCTGTATGTACAGTAGTGCTGCCTGAAGTCCTGAGTATATGCTGCCAATTCCTTGTTCATTTAGCAAATCCATGTGTGGAACAATGTGTTCTAGCATTGACTTCCTGTCTTTCTGTACACTTGTCCTTATTCCAATGTATTCTTTCCTTATGTACCTATTGTGTGTCCTGTTTCCTGTAGTACTGATACTGTCTAGTACTGCAAAGTCCTTTGTAAAATTGTTTTGTAGCAATTCAAGTAAGAAAATTGTATGTTCAAACCTGTAGCTTGTATGCTCAAAGAGTGTGTATGTAATGCAATGTATGTGCCTCTTGCCCTCTTGTCAAAATATGACTTCATTTTCAGTGTAAAACGTCTAGTACTGTCCTAGAACATATCTGTAGTGTCTGGAGAGGTCTTCTGTGTGTTTTTGTACTTCAAACTGATTGTAACTACTCATTCCTAGAGTAGATTGAACTGTATTATTGTTCAATAGATGTCCTAGAGCTTCCTAGTACTCTATTTCCTTCTATAGCATTAAAGTATCATTCCTGTGTGCTCAAATAGTCTGTTTGATCATTCCTAATCCACTATTGCTCTAATATTTGCTAGCTGTATGTGTATTGCCTTTGCTTTCCCTTGAAGTAGTGTGATAATCTGTTTGAGTGGATTGAGCAGATTGAGCAGATTGTCTGGGTTCCAAACCTGTTCTCTGGCTTGAAGTTGCCCTCTGAACTTCTGTACTTTGTTCCATACAAAGTGTATTGTTTCCTGATCTCAGTAGTGTCTTACTATCCTTGTAGTACATAGATTGTAATGGTTTTACATCCTGTAAGTCATAATTGTCATCCTGTAGCTTGAATAACACAATTCTTACTATGTATCCTGAGTATATGTATGCTAGCACATCCATTTGAGTACCTGTAATGTTCATAATATGTCTAATAAAGTATCCTGAGTCTATTCTAATGAATCCTAACTGTCTGAAAGTGTATTTTGCAATGTAATACCTTATGTTCTCCTAAAACTGTGTTCTGTACAATATATCCTTGTAGTCTGAGCTGGTTCTAACGTTTCTGAACAATTCTTCATCATGAACTGAATAGTTTTGTAGTGTAACATCCAATTGTACCTTATAAAACATTGTTCTATGCAAATCACTTCAATCGTACTTATTACTAACTGTTTCTTCAATCCTGAAGATGGAAATGTCTGTTCTGATGTTGTAGAATCAATATGCCTGAATGTCTGAACATTCTACTAGTCCTAAAATTGTCTGAAGCAGTTCTTTGCTTTTGAATACCTTCCTGTACTGAATAGAATCGACTGTGTATGTGTATGTCTGTGTCTTTCTATTACTGTCAATGTATCTCCATGCCTGATACTTATTCTAAAGCAGTATCATCTTATTCCTAATGTATATACACTTTTCCTTACTCAATGTACTGATGTCTGTCTTCCAATGTATGATGTAGCCTTCTAACTTAATAGAATACCTGTGTGAATCGTTTAGATTGAAATATTTCTTAGTATCCAAGAGTAGTCATAGTTTATAGTCCAGTAATGCTTGATAGATTGTCCTACTTGCACAGTTTACTATTTGCATTGCCTTGTAAACCATAATACTATCTGGCTAGTTGTATTCCAATCTTCTAACATTCTCAGGTCCTTTCCTAATGTCCTGGTACACATTCCTGTTGTCTGTGAACAGCCTGTATTTCTTAAGAGTGTTGTTTCAATTTGTGGCTCTAAGAATTGGTAGTAGTGTCTCTGAAGTGTCCATGTATGTGTTGCCTTGTGTCTGTAGTGTCTTAGAATCCTTGAAACAATAGTTGTATGTGTGTTTCCTAGTCCTTTCCATGTGCCATACATATCTGTAGTCTTGTAGAATCCTTTCTACACTGTATGCCTGTGCTTTTGAGTGTAAAATGTCATTGTATGTACTATACAATTGTCTATCTCAATGTTTAGACTTCCTGTAATGTTTATTCCTGTACTGAATGCCTGTAGTACAATGCCTAAGTGCTGTAGTCTCATAGGGTCTCAAATATACTGAATTCACCCTTTCAAATGTATTGTTTGCATGCCTGAACTTGTGTTCTGTTTCTTCCTCAAGCATTTCTTACACTTCTTAGTAGCTTCAGTATTACTCGAATCAATGTCTGACAGTTTGAATAAAGCATTACTTCGATTGTAGTCATTAGATGAAGAGGAATCCAAATTATCACTGTCTGGGTCTGATCCTGAGTCGAAATTTCCCTTTCTCTGTATCCTAGAGCTCTGTATTGCTCTGTATACATAGCTATTCTTTGCTAGACTCTCTGAAGGTCTTACTGATGCAAATCTGCCTTTCTGAACATTATTCAGTGCTTTGCTATGCTTGTGTCCATTGTTTGTTCTTGAACTACAGTTGGAGCTATTCTTGTGCTTGCTGTACTTAATATGTAGCTTTGAACTGTATAGTTTGCTACACTCTGAATCAATATTGTTCTCACTAATACTACTAGTGTATGCCTTGCCTGGGACTGCTTTCAATTGCAAAGTATTGCTATAGGATTGTTTATTCCTTTTATTTTTGCAAGGGATACTCTGATGTCCTGAAAAACTCAATGTTTCCATTTGAGACCACATATATCCAGGTATTTTACTTTCTCTTTTATTCCTGGACCTGGCTAGGGTGTTGTATCCATTGTAGTACTCCTGTACATTGCTCCTGTGTAATGTGTAGTCAATATCTGCCATGTATAAGGTTAAACACTTGATTTTGTGAGTGTATACTTGATTTTCACCCTCTGGATCAAGTACTGATCCTTGTAGTTCCAATTTGTGTTCACTTTTGCTATCCTCAAAGTACTGTTCTGTAAATGCAATGTCTGTTTTGCTTGGATAGTCTGAATTGATTTCACAATCATATTGAATGCTTGGCAGTTCTGGTTTTTGTTCTGTTCCTTGTGCTTTACATTTTCCTTTTGCTTTCTACAAATGCAATAGTTTGTCTGGACTCTTGAGTGTTTCTTCTACACTCTTAGATCGATAGTTCTGATCTCTATTGTCTGTGGGTACTATAGCATGTCTGGCTTTCGTTCTGTAGCCTGCCTGAAGCATTTCACACTTTTCTGTTACTATACTATTGAGTTTGCTCTTGTTTGATGAAGGAGTTGCTTTCTCCTCTTCCTGATACATTCCATCAAACTTGTACATTCTCTTATTCAAATCTTTGATGTCTATCAAACTGTGGAATAGGCTGACATGTCCTATGTCTATCTCAATTGCTCTGGCTCTTGTGATGTGTCTGAAGGTCTTACTTGCCTTCTGGAAATCTAGTTCCTTATTGATTCTCTGTAGTTTCAATGCCTAGCTCTCCTGGCCTTGTCTGTTACTCTTGTTCTTTGAGTCCTGGCTGCTTTCTTCACTGTATAAAAGGGTCTTAAGTCTCTTATTACCCTCTACATTACTGTTGTCAATGTGTTTCTGTTCTGAAGTAAGTGTGCTCACTGGATACTCATCCACACTCTCACTGATACTAACTATATACACTCTGTAACTCTTGTACTAGCTTGCAAATTCTTCAATACTTGCTGTTAGCTCTCTATATCAACTTGGTGAATCCTCAAACCAAATTGCCTGTCCTCTATCAAGTGAATCCTCAAACTTGGTAGTCTGAAATTGATAGAGCAAATCCTCAAGCTTAATTGCCTGTACTCAGTGAGTTGAATCCTCAAACTCAACCTTCTGTACTTGATTGGACAAATCCTTGAATCTAATTGCCTGAGTGTTTCCACTCTTTGTACTACTATTTACTATTTCTTTGAGCCTAGTAAGTTCAATACTTGCTAGTGTCTTGTTAGTGACAGTATAGAGGGGACCTGAAGGCTCAGTAAGGGGACCCAGGCTACAACTATCCTACACAACAGAAATACAGAACACAAGCACTGGAATGTAGTCAGAACTTGTGGAACAGGCAGAGAGAGAGAGTGAGACAAGAGTAGAGTATATAGAGTGAGCCTAAGAGTACAGGACTACCTGGAGTAGATGAGATCAAGACTACAGGACCAGTCTGATCTTGTATGCCTATATATACTAAACTACACAAGAGCACTCAGGGAGCATGAGCCACTAAGAATGATAAGCCACAAAGAATGAAAGAAAGGAATGTCAAAGATAAAGGTACAAAGAATGAAGGGATGGACAAAGGGTAAGAGACCATAGAATGAACAGAGAATAAAGGAGTGGTCAAAGGAATGGAATGATGAAGTAAGGAAGGGTAGTAGTAAGAGTCAGCATGCATATAGTCCATAGACAGTGCCCCTGAGGGACAGAAGTCCCAAGTTCCAGTACAGAAGGGTGTAGAACCCTCAGAACTGAAGGTAAGAGAGTGGAGAATTGTAACATGTCTGCTCTACAGTGTGTGTTTGACTAGCTATATGTGCTGGTACAGTTACATGCCTTAGTTCTACATTATTAGTATGTACTAGTTCATTAGGGTGCCTCTAGCCTTGTGTAGATGAGGACTTATCACCTGGTATAGGTTCATTGGGTTGCCTCCAGCCTACAAGGGACAAGGACTTACATCCTAGCATGTTAGTATTGATATCCAGACTTGGGTACCCTCTGGGAATTGTCTGTCAAGGCTCAGTGACCACATTGTAATCAATATCTAATAGATAATCTTGTTGTCCATTACCTGTAAACTCAATACACACCTGTTTGTTCCTTTTTGCTGTCACAGATGCCTGGTCCTCAACCCATCCAATTGATGTGAACCTCCAGTGTATCCAGTGCTGGTCCATATCAATATGTGCTAATGTGTTCCAGAAGTGTTCTACAGCATTCTGAAGCATTGTAAACCTACTAGGGGCCAATCTAGTAAGTAGTCTCTGTTTCTACTCGAAAATTGTAACTTTACTTACTAATAATTCCTGAGGGGTACTAGACGACAAGGGAGACCTAGGGTTGATCAGACCCTTTGGTTCCTCAGTGTCCAGCAAGGGGTTTCAGTGCTAGGTGGGTACAGTCAAAAATATGTAAGGAAACTCACTGTTCCTCACAAGAGAATTCTAATTGCCCTTAGTTCACTCAACTACTGACTAGGATAACCTAGTACTTGAGCAAGGGGTCAGGGGAAAAGAATCCCCTTTACCCAGTAGTCAATACTGTCTTTTATAGGGTAGTACATGTGTAGATACATGAGGAGGAAGTGTAACTAACTACAATGAGAATATATGTGCTTGTGGGTCCTACTGTGTAATGATCTGACACAATCAGTAATGTAGTGATAATAAAATACAAACCAGTAAATCAAATCCTTACAGAGTGTGTATACAATGTAATGCATGTGCCTCTTGCCCTCTTGTTGAAATATGACTTTATTTTTGGTGTAAAACGTCTGGTACTGTCCTGAAACCTTTCTAGAGTGTCTGGAGAGGTCTTCTGTATGATTTCATACTTCAAACTGATTGTAACTACTCATTCCTAGAGTAGATTGAACTGTATCATTGTTCAATAGATGTCCTGGAGCATTCTGATGCTCTGTTTCCTTCTGTAACATTAAAGTATCATGCCTGAATGCTTGAATAGTCTGTTCAATCATTCCTAATTCACTATTACTCTGATATTTGCTGGCTGTATGCATATTACCTTTACTTTCCCTTGAAGTAGTGTGATAATCCGTTTGAGTGGATTGAGCAGATTGAGCAGATTGTCTAGGTTCTGAACCTGTTCTCTGGCTTGAAGTTGCCCTCTGAACTTCTGTACTTTGTTCCATACAATACATGATTGTTCCTGATCTCAGTAGTGTCTTACTATTATTGTAGTACATGGATTGTAGTGGTTTTACATCCTGTAGATTGTAATTGTCATCCTGTAGCTTGAATAACACAATTCTTACTATGTATCCTGAGTATATACATGCTAGCACATCCATTTGAGTGTCTGTAATACTCATACTATGTCTAATAAAGTATCCTGAGTCTATTCTAATGAATCCTGACTGTCTGAAGGTGTATTTTACAATGTAATACCTTATGTTCTACTGTAGATACAATGTATACTATAAATCCTTGTACTTTGAGCTGGTCTCAATATTTCTGAACAATTCTTCATTATGAACTGAATGGTTTTGTAGCATAACATCCAATTGTACCTTATAGAACATTGTTTTATACGAATTCCTTCAATTGTACTCATTATAGACTGTATCTTCAATCCTGAAGTTGGAAATGTCTGTTCTAATGTTGTAGAATCAATATACCTGAATGTCTGAACATTCTCCTGGTCCTAAAATTATCTGAAGCAGTTCTTTACTTTCAAATACCTTCCTGTACTGAATAGAATTGACTGTGTATGTGTATGTCTGTGTCTTTCTATTGCTGTTAATGTATCTCCATGCCTGATACTTATTCTGGAGCAGTATCATCTTATTCTCAATGTATATACACTTTTCCTTACTCAATGTACTGATTTCTGTCTTCTGATGTGTGATGTAGCCTTCTAACTTAATAGAATACCTGTGTGAATTGTTTGGATTGAAATATTTCTCAGTATCCAAGAGTAGTTGTAGTTTATAGTCTAGTAATGCTTGATAGATTGTTCTGCTTGCACAGTTTACTCTTTACATTGCCTTGTAAACTATAATACTATCTGGCTGGTTATATTCTGATCTTCTAACATTCTCAGGTCCTTTCCTGATGTCCTGGTACACATTCCTGTTGTCTGTGAACATCCTGTATTTCTTAAGAGTATTGTTTCAATTTGTGGCTCTAAGAATTGGTAATAGTGTTTCTGAAGTGTTTATATATGTGTTGCCTTGTGCCTGTAGTGTCTTAGATTCCTTGAAACAATGGTTGTATGCATGTTTCCTAGTTCTTTCTATGTGCTATACGTATCTGTAGTCTTGTAGAATACTTTCTACACTGTATGCCTGTACTTTTGAACGTAAAATGTTATTGTATGTACTATACAATTGTCTATCTTAATGTTTAGACTTCCTACAATGTTTATTCCTCAAGCGTTTCTTATGCTTCTTAGTAGCTTCAGTATTACTCGAATCAATGTCTGACAGTTCAAATAAAGCATTACTTTGATTATTGTCATTGGATGAAGAGGAATCTGAATTATCACTGTCTGGGTCTGATCCTAGGTTGAAATTTCCCTTTCTCTGTATCCTGGAGCTCTGTATTGCTCTGTATGCATAGCTATTCTTTGCTAGGCTCTCTGAAGGTCTTACTGATGCAAATATGCCTTTCTAAACATTATTCAGTACTTTGCTATGCCTGTGTCCATTGTTTGTTCTTGAACTACTGCTTGAGCTATTCTTATACTTACTATACTCAATATGTGGCTTTGAACTGTATAGTTTGCTACACTCTGAATTAATATTGTTCTCACTAATACTACTAGTGTATGCCTTGCCTAGGACTGCTTTCGATTATAAAGTATTGTTATAGGATTGTTTGTTCCTTTTATTTTTGTAAGGGATACTCTAATGTCCTGAAAAACTTGATGTTTCTATTTGAGACCACATATATCCAGGTATTTTGCTTTCTCTCTTATTCCTGGACCTGGCTATAGTGTTGTATCCATTGTAGTACTCCTGTACATTGCTCCTGTGCAATGTGTAGTTGATATCTGCCATGTATAAGGTTAAACACTTGATTTTGTGAGTGTATGCTTGGTTTTTGCCCTCTGGATCAAGTACTGATCCTTGTAGTTCCAATATGTGTTCACTTTTGCTATCCTTAAAGTACTGTTCTGTAAATGCAATGTCTGTTTTGCTTGGATAGTCTGAATCAATTTCACAATTGTATTGAATGCCTAACAGTTCTGGTTTTCGTTCTGTTCCTTGTACTTTGTGTATTCCTCTTACTTTGCACTTTCCTTTCACTTTCTGTGAATGTAATAGTTTGTCTGGACTCTTGAGCGTTTCTTCTACACTCTTAGATCAATAGTTCTGATCTCTATTGTCTGTGGGTACTATAGCATGTCTGGCTTTCGTTCTATAGCCTGCCTGAAGCGTTTCACACTTTTCTGTTACTATACTATTGAGTCTGCTCTTGTTTGATGAAGGAGTTGCTTTCTCCTCTTCCTGATACATTCTATCAAACTTGTACGTTCTCTTATTCAAATCTTTGATGTCTATCAAACTGTGGAATAGGCTGACATGTCCTATGTCTATCTCAATTGCTCTGGCTCTTACAATGTGTCTGAAGGTCTTACTTGCCTTCTGGAAATCTTGTTCCTCATCAGATCTCTGTAATTCTAATGCCTGGCTCTCCTAGCCTTGTCTGTTACTCTTGTCCTTCGAGTCCTGGCTGCTTTCTTTACTGTCTAAAAGGGTCTTAGATGTCTTATTACCCTCTACATTACTGTTGTCAATGTGTTTCTGTTCTGAAGTAAGTATACTCACTGGATACTCATCCATACTCTCACTAATACTGACTATATGTACTCTGTAACTCTTGTACTAGCTTGCAAATTCCTCAATACTCACTGTTAGCTCTCTATATCAACTTGGTGAATCCTCAAACCAAATCACCTGTCCTCTATCAAGTGAATCCTCAAACTCAGTAGCCTGAAATCAATTGAGCAAATCCTCAAGCTCAATCACCTGTACTCAGTGAGTTGAATCCTCAAACTTGACCTTCTGTACTCAATTGGACAAATCCTTGAATCCAATTGCCTGAGTGTTTCTACTCTCTGTACTACTATTTGCTATTTCTTTGAGCCTAGTAAGTTTAGTACTCACTAGTGTCTGCTCTACAGTGTGTGTTTGTCTAACTATATGTACTGGTACAGTTACATGCCTTAATTCTACATTATTAGTATGTACTAGTTTATTAGGGTGCCTCCAGCCTTGTGTAGACAAGGACTTATCACCTAGTATAGGTTTATTGGGTTGCCTCCAGCCTACAAGGGACAAGGACTTACTTCCTAGCATGTTAGTATTAATATCCAGACTTGGGTACCCTCTAGGAATTGTCAGTCAAGGCTTGGCAGCCACATTGTAATCAATATTCAATAGGTAATCTTGTTGTCCATTGTCTGTAAACTCAATACACACCTGTTTGTTCCTTTTTGCTGTCATGGATGCCTGGTCCTTAACCCATCCAATCAATACAAACCTCCAGTGTATCCAGCACTAGTCCATATCAATATGTGATAATGTGTTCCAGAAGCATTCTGTAGCATTCCAAAGCATTGTGAACCTACTAGGGGCCAATCTAGTAAGTAGTCTCTGTTTCTACTCGAAAATCATAACTTTACTCACTAAAAATTCCTGATGGGTACTAGACAACAAGGGAGACCTAGGGTTGATCAGACCCTTTAGTTCCTTAGTATCTAGTAAGGGGTTTTGGTACTAGGTGGGTACAGTCAAAAATATGTAAGGAAACTCACTGTTCCTCACAAGAGAATTCTAATTACTCTTAGTTCACTCAACTACTGACTAGGATAACCTAGTACTTGAGCAAGGGGTCAGGGGAAAAGAATCCCCTTTACCTAACAGTTGATACTGTCTTTTATAAGGGTATACATGTGTAGATACATGAGGAGGAAGTGTAACTAACTACAATGAGAATATATGTGCTTGTAGGTCCTACTGTGTAATGATCTGACACAATCAGTAATGTAGTAATAATAAAATACAAACCAGTAAATCAAATCCTTACAACTACATAAGGACTACATGAGGAATACATGAGGCAATCTAGAACTTTGGTTGTAAGTTCTATGATTGAATATAGAAGCATAAAGATAAGGCTAGAAGTTAATAAGGATAATTGTCTCCTAAACTAAGTCTATTAAAGAAGACTTAGAGAAAGATCTAGAACAATAGTTGTCAGTTCTAGAGTATACACAAGACAGTCTAGAACTTTGGTTGTAAGTTCTAGGGGTAGTACAGAAGCACAGTCTTTTATATTACAAGAGTCATAAGGAGTCATTAGAAGTTATAATACTCTACCTTATAAGAAAGTGTATTACAAACTAGTGTACAGAAAGTACAGGTTGAGTCAGACAGAGTCATAGGAACAATAGAGAGCTCTACTTTATAGGAAAAGAATTACACAGCTTACATAGTATAACTAGTCAGGAGGACTCATAAGGAGTCATTAGAAGTATGAGAGGAAGTATAGAAAACATAATAATACAGTAAAGGAGTCTTTAGAAGATTAATCTAGAATATAAGAAGACACAAACTAGTGTTAGCAGATTAATAGAAGACACAAACCAGTGTAGTATACAGTCTAAAGGATTAGCCAGCTCCACTTTATAGGAACAACAATGAAGGGAGTTACTAAAGTTACTAGAGTAACATTACTCTAGCAAAAGGTATATAAGGAGGCCAGTTTGACTCTCAAAAGATAGTTTTATTAACTTAAGTTACCTAGTACTTGGAAGTACTCTACTACCAACCTACTAGGCTACACTTGTAGCTTAACTAAAGTAGGACTCCTCTACCCTCTCACTCTACAAGTCTACAAGTCTTACCCTTTATACTCTATTCTGTTACTATTCCTAAGGATTAGGACTAGTAAAGTGAGTATATCTAACAGTAAGCTGTGCTTGTACTGTCTGCTACTCCTCTAGAACTGTATCAACCATCTGTAGTTAAGCTACACAATCTTAAGCCTTGACCTCCTTAGTAAGTACTATCTCCTACTCTAACATTGTAAGTACTCTTAATCTGAAAGTTTACAGTTACTGTTTAATAGCTTTATTAAGGTCTTCTGACTGTCTATGTTACTGTTTTGTGTATCAACTTAGTCCTATAGTAGATGACAACCTTAGTTGATTAGTACTACCTGATAAATTAGGTATCTGTTGTCTTACACTGTATAGATCTTAGACTGTAAAGGCTCAGTACCTCTAGTGTCAATTACAGTAGAGTATATCTAGACTTTCATTCATCTGGACAAAGCAGACCTGGAGGCTATACTCTGTCAGAATACTGAATTAGGCATTCCTACTAGTACTTTATAGAGTCTGTTACTTGATCTATCAGGCTAGTCAGTTTTACTCAGATACAACTTAGCTACTACATACCTCTAAAGTAAACACCTGTGTCTACACTTCCCTATATTCCTCCTTTGTCTCTATCTTGTTTATCCTTACATTTATCTTGTCTACACTCCTCTTTAAGACAGTCTATCAGTTCTGTAGTTACTAGTGTATCTGTGTACAGAAGCTCAGACAGACAGTATAGCTGGACATTTTGTGAATATATAGAGGTGATAGGACAAGTGAAGAGGGAGTAGTAGTGGTTAGTAACAGAGGGAGTGTGGATGCTAAGTGTTAGATATGAATAAATTAGGCAACAGAGAGGTTGGATGGAAGGTAGTAAAGGAGTTTGTGTAACTAGGGACAGTCATAATTTAACACCTAAGAAGGTGAAAAGATACTTATGAACCTATCAACAGAATCAACAGGATTCTGGAAGCTTACTATGTTTAATAGTAAGCTCACACAGTTGAGGGAATACATTCTAACTTAGGCAAATATCTGCTGAGCAGAATTCTAGACAATCTAACATAATCTAATAATTCTGCTAAGAGTCTAATAATACTACTTTATACTCAGTACTCTCTAGACAGTGTTTAATGCTTCAGAGTTACATCAGTAGATAGTAACATTCTATTAATACACTAGCATCTTTTCTATTGTATTTAGGAATGACCTTATACTGTAGGTACAGGGGAACCCCTCTACATTTGTTTTCTCTAATTTTCTAGTTAGTGTAAGTGAAATTGAGTACAGTACAAGTAATCCAACATAATCTGTATAATCTGACAAGCTATCTGCCACATTCTAGTCTTGTAATCAGTCAAGAGTCTGTGTGCCAGGATAGTGTTTTATTAGCCAACACTAGATTTTCTTCTTATCCCTCTCAAACACACTTTTCAATAATAAACAAACTAATACAGAAACAATAAAGACTAAGACTATACCTTATACTAGAGGACTTTAAGACAAAAGATAAGAGCTAAATTGATAGGTAAACTATCTGAATTCCTCCTGTATCTAGTATATAAGTAGTTGTATTTATAGTTTTCTAAGTTCTAGAAAAGTATAGTATTAACAGGGAAATGTTATAGCTAAACAAAAGAAAAAATAACAAAAATATACATAAACAAATAAGAGAACCTTTTACTAAAGGTTGAAAGAAAATAGGGTGAAAATGTATGAAGAAAATTTAAGTAGTCTGTATTCTAACTATAGAAAATGTTATACAAAAGAAAAAGTAAGATTTACATTAAAAGAAGTAGAAGGTTCTTATACTGTTACTATCTGATTAGTGTAGACAAAGTGTAAAGAGTTTTAAGATTTCTAACTATCTTTTAAGATTATTACTTTGATTACTCTAATGTTCTATCTGATTAGAAGATTATAGTACTTTAATCTAAGTAATAATAATGTAATAGTTTACTAAGCTACTTACTATAACACAACTTGTGTTCTAAGCCTGTAATAAGTATATAATTTATACATTTTATAAGATAAATAGTGTGTGTAAGTCTATTCTAAGACTGTACATGTTTATAGTTCTGTTTATAAATACTTATAATATAGAATAGTTAAGTATTCTTAGAATATACTTTTATAAGTTATATAAATGTTTAGAATTAATTACTATGATTGTCTACATATAATATATAGTTCTTAGTATAATACTAATTGTTTTATCTTCTAGTACATTTACTTGTAACTGTTTACAGTCACATAATTGATTTTATAATTAGTAAACTAAATGTAAGTTTTGTGTATTGAAACAATCAGTATTATGCTAAGAACTGTACATCACATACAGACAATTACAGTAATCAATTCTAAACGCCCACATGACTCATAGAAGTGTATTCTGAGAACACCTAACTATTCTGTATTGTAAGTGTTTACAAACAGAACCACAAGTGTGTACAGTCTCAGAATTGGCTTACATACACTGTTTTCCTTACAGGATGTACAGATCATGTACTTAGTATAGGCTCAGAACACAAGTTGTGTCATAGTAAGTGGCTTAGCAAACTATTACATCATTATTGCCTCAATCAAAGTACTGTGATCTTCTAATTAGATAGGACATCAGGGCAATCAAAGTGATGATCTTAGGAGACAGCTGGAAATCTTGAAACTCTCTGTACTTTGTCTGTACTAATCAGATGATAACAGTATAAGAACCTTCTACTCCTTTCAATATAAATCTTGCTTTTCCTTTTTGTATAACATTTCCTATAGTTAGAATGTAGACTACTTAAATTTTCCTCATACATTTTCACTCTATTTTCTTCTAACCTCTAGCAAAAGGTTCTCTTATTTGTTCATGTATATTTTGTTATTTTTCTTTTGTTCAGCTATGACATTTCCCTATTAGTACTATGCTTTTCTGGAACTCAGAAAACTATAAATACAGCTACTTATATACTAGATACAGGAGGAATTCAGATAGTTCACCTATTGATTTAGCTCTTGTCTTTCATCTCAAAGTCCTCTAGTATGAGGCATAGTCTTAGTCTTTATTGTTTTCTGTATCAGATTGTTTGTTGTATACTTTGTAAGTGTACTTTCTATTATTCACATTTCTCTTCCAAGGTTGCAACTGTGCTGAAAGAACTCACACCTGTTCAGAACTACTCTAGTCTCATAAGACTTGTAGTTTAGCTCCCCCTCAAACTTAACAAATCACCTATGTTCTTCTCTTAGACACTTTACAAGAGTTTCATCTAGAGCCTATTATAAGGAGGGTTTCTATAGTTAAACAACACAAGTTCTAACAGTTCTCAGCATCCTGAACAGGTTTCTTAGACACTAGTCTATAGTCTTAGGTCAACACAGTCACAGTCAGCACTAGTACCTGTATTGAGTAGAACACACAGATCTGCTAGAATCCAATTGTACTGTAAAATGTCTAATAGTCTGAACACTAGAAGTACAGAATCTGATATTGTAGAAACCTTAGGAACACTATTGGAACAGTAGAGTGCTTGAGTCAGTAACAAAGAGGAGGAAGAAGAAGACCTTGTAGTATTATTACTCAATCCTCAAGTAATCAGTTTCTGAATTCATAACAAACTGCTACATTTTATGTTCTTAGAATTGTGTACAATATTGCTAACTACCCTGTGACTTTCCTGAACCACATTAACATCACAACTGACTGTAACTAGAACACTGTATCACAGAAGAGTACAGTTGTCTCCACAGGAAACAGAGACAGTCTAGTAGCTAGTATTATTACTCTTACTAGTAACCAGTGTATTGTTAACAACACAGCTCTAGTTACAGTAATAATAACTTGCAAGTGACACACAACTACTTTAGTAACTACAAGTAAACATGCAAATTCTATTACAACCAAGACTAGTAGTACAGCTAATAGCTACATTGAACATTCTGAAGCTGCCTTGTTATAGAGTACATAATACACTATTCTTTGACAGAACCAAGCCCTGAGAGTTGTAAAGGTATTTCACAGATGTGGAAAGTCTTACAAACAAATACAACATAGTTAGAGTAGATATCATTCTGCTCACAATAAAGTATGTGTCTGTAGAAGTAGAGGATTTGTAGGATAATGTAGATAAAGTGTCTTAGAATACATTCAAGACAGGAGTAATCACATATTACCTGAGCCTTAAGACAGGAGTACAATATGCTAGAAGTGACTTAAATACTATAGTACAGAAATAGGTAGAGAGAGGAATTACAAATAGGGACAATTTGGGAACATACTACTAAGAGTTTATACTCATAGTGACCTATTTAACAACTAACAATAAGCTGTTACTAGAGGAATCTTATTGTGTTTTTCTGTACATATTCTATAAAGTAATTACAGAGAAACTAACACAGAAGTTAGAAATCAAGTATCTAGACTATAAGGACAGACTTGTATACAATATTATACAAGTTGTAACTATAGTAGGGTCAATCCTTAGGGGATCTACACTCACAGTAGTTAGTAGAGCAGATACACTTGTGAGTCAGTCTGTGATTCTAGTCAAACAGGAGGAAGTTAATTTGACAAGTATTATGAAAGTGCTTTAGAGTCTATAATTGTAAGTAGAGTTAATAAAGTAAGGCCTAAGATCAGGAGGAGGAGGATATAGTAGAGGTTCAGGCAGAGGATCAGGAAACAGAAGTTGTGTGTTTTGTAGAGAATCTGAACATTTTATATACAGTTACTCAAAAGTGTTAGAATACATTATAAACAGAAAGTGTATACAGAGTCTAAACAATAAAATTGTTATAGCTAACAGAAACACCATTTCTGAGATAGGGTAGACCTTGAAGGAAAAGGTTGATAGCCACTTTCTGTTATTACAAATGTACTCTGTTAGTTTTGTACAGACTGTACTAGTTATAGTACACAGTCTAGGAGCTCCTGTACTAGTTATGATAGTAGAGGTTGATGAAGAAGAAGAGGAGAAGGTGGAGAACCTTGTAGAGCTTAAAAGGCTTAAAGTAATACTAGGAGAAGCTTACAAGAAGGTTGTAGAACAATTAAAAGTAAAGAATATAAAGGGGAAGGGAAAGTAAGAGTATAATTACAAAGTAGCAAAGCCTACAGATATTAGACCAATACTAGCAAGTATGTAGTAAGACAGAACTAGAACAAAGGAGTACCTATACTACTATATTACACTAATTAAGAACCCAGAAATAGCTGGAAGAGTTTTAGATTACAGTTTGGACTAGGAAGTGTGTATTATACAGTAGGAGTTACTTACATTGTCTCTAGAGCTTTAGAAGAAGACTTACAAATTAGTTACATTAAGGTGCTAAACAGATAGAAACACTGTGTTCTACAGTAGAGAACTGCCTGTTACAGGATTGAACATTTGTGTACTATAGTAGTATTGTAATGTATTAGTAGAAGTCAACTATTTACTTCTACTCTATATACTTAAAGTAATAGTAGACAGAAAAATTGAGGTAGATTGTGTACTAGACTAGGGTTCAAGTGTGAACATAGTTCAAGCTAATGTATAAGAAGCATTAAAGATTCTGTTAGATTACAATATGACTGTTATACTTAAAACAGTAGACACAGGTCAGGGATTGACTGTAGGACAGATTCTGAGGTTGTAACTCTCTATAGGAATACTTTACATAAATATTATAGTACAAGTTGTGTAGAAAGCTCTGTTCAGGATCTTGCTAGGTAGACTGTTCTTTATAACTATAGAATGTGAAACTAAAGATTTTGTAAATAGGGAGTAGCACATAATACTTTAGAACCCAAATAATCTGTTAAGGAGATGGTCTCTGTCTACTAGAGTAAGGGCACTATAATATGAGCTAGAGACAGATTTTTGAGAAGTGTCAAGGAACTAAAAACACTACAATTCTAGGGAGATATGTATATAACAAGCAGATTAGGAACAAACAAGCAGAAGAGTAATAGTAAGGTAATGATTCTATACAGAGGAAGAGGTGAAGGAAGTAGAGGAAATGTGAGACAGAATTACAGTCAGGGATTATGAGTTACAGAATCATGAATGATAGAGGTAGCAGAGTTGTAGAAGTTAGTAATTCTTAATACACTAGATGACAAACTTAACACAGTTTTGTAGGCTTACAAGAAAGTTGCAAATAAGGTGTACTCTGTACTTAGAGTACTTTCAGAGGAGTTCTACATAGTCAGACAACAGTACTCTAATCCTCTAACTAGGATGCCTATATTACTAATAATACTATAGCCCTTTGTGCCTACTGAATGACTTATAGAAGAACAGATGTAAGCAATTAGAGAATTGTAATTAAGATTCCTATAACTAGAAGAATGAAAGCTTGTAGAGAACCTATTAATGCTACAGTCAGAAGCATTTGTGTGGACAGAAGAGAAGTGAGAAACATTAGATCCTATGTATTTTAATCCTATTCAAATTCTGACTGTAGAGTATATACTATAGGTAGAGAAAAGTATTCTAATTGTACACAGAATTGAGAAGAGGGTGATTGAGTTGTTAAAGGAGAAGTTGTGTAACAGAGTAATAGAACTGTCAAATTCCTTGTATTAATTGTAATAGTTTTGTATCACAAAGAAAGATAGAGTATCCTTACAATTTATTATTGATTTGTAGAGGTTAAACACAGTTACAATAAAGGACACAGCTGTTCTACTAAACATGAAACTAATTGTAGAAAGCTGTAAAGGTTGTGTATACTATACACAACTTGATTTGCATATTGTGTTTGATTAGAGGAGTTTGGATGAGTAGTCTAGAGATCTGACAATATTCTAAACACTTCTAGGAATGTTTTGCTTGACAGTGTTACTAATGGGTTACACTAACTCAGTACAGATTCTACATAATAACTTGGTGTTTATTCTTTGTGACAAGATTCTGGATGTTACAAACTTATACACAGACAATGTTCTAGTAATTAGACCCTGCTTAAAATATAAGAAAGTAGACAGAACAGAGGAAATACTTCCTAAGAATGAGGGAATACAGAAGTTTGTATATGAGCATCTGATAGACATAAATCAGATTTTGCAGAGAGTGAAAGCTGTAGGAGGGATGTTTTCTAGGAAGAAGATAATACTTTATAACAAATCTACAATATTTGTTAGGTATAAGCTAACATATTTAGGGAGAGAGACTGAAAAATTGCAAATACAGAAGGTTAGGGATTGGCTACCTTACAAGAGTGTTACAGAAGTGAGGGGATTTCTCAGAACAGTAGGAGTACTTTACATTTTTATTCAAAATTATACAAAGTTAGTACAACCACTCAATCAACTCACACAAAAGAACTTAATATTCAATTAGAATGATGAAGCACAGAAATCTATGAACACACTCAAGGAAGCAGTTTTACATTGCCCTACATTAACACTAATTGACTATGAGTCAGAGTATTCAGTAGTCTTAATAGTAGATTTGTCTATTATTGGAGCAGGATAGTATATTAGTCAGGAGTACCTGGATTGCAAACAGAGAATAAATTGATTTGGATCAATTAACTAGAACACAACCTAAGTACAATATTTGTAAGCAAAAATAGAGCTGTTTGGACTTTATTATACACTTTACACATTACACATATATCTTATAAGTGTTAGAAAATTAATTGTAGAAATAGACACTTTATATGTAAAAGGAATGATTAATAAGCCTGACCTACAGTCTAATACTATAATCAATTGCTAGATAGCTAGTATTTTACTATTTGATTTTGAGTTCTGTCACAGTCCTGTATCAGACTTTAAGTGTACAGACAGATTATTATAATACTAAACAGTACCTAAAGACCTTCTAGACAATGAAACCTATAAAGACTGGATTAACAAGTCATACAGATTCTATATAGTAGAAATAGAATCAATGTAACACAAACATTAGTTAGAGATTTGCAAGTCTACAGAACACAAAGCTTTGTTAGTCAAGTGTGAAGAAACACAGTCTCAGGTTTCAAATACAACACACTAGGAGACACACAATAACATTAGTAACAAATCATTTCAAGTAAACAAGGATACACTATAAGTAACACATTCTAGCAGACTGTAACATAGATTATTCCTAGAAGTTGTTATTCTGAAACAGAACTAGAATTGGATACATTAAGATACACTAGAACAACCTAATCCAGAATATGGAAGAGTAGAAGATGAAGTAGACAAAGGACTACAGGAATGAGAAGCTAGAGGAGAGTCTTACAGAGTTGTGCAAACTGAGGAGGTAGAAGGAGTAGATGACAAAGTAGAAGGTGACAATTTAGAGCTAATAAGGGTTGTGTACAGTATCTATAGTAACAAGACTAAAGGTTTGAATGTAACAGTAGAACAATTCCTACAATTACTAACTGCTAAAAGGTAAGAAGTAAGACTGAAGGCTGTGAAAGAGTATCTTAGCTTACTCTACAAACCAAGCAGGGTTGTAGACACTGATTTTCTAATATTTATACAATATACAGTACAGTTCTTTGTACAGAATAACAAGATTTAGTATTAAGGTCCTGAAGGAAAGTATTAGATTGTACTAAATAAGGACAGGAGATAGGAGTTGGTTAGTATAGTACACAAAGACTTAGAACACAAGAGAATCTTTATAGTACAAGCCTGTTTACTAGATTTGTTCTAGTAGCCATCTCTTATAGAAGACATTAAGTACTTTATTAGGACTTGTTACACATGTCAGACTTAGTAGATGTAACAAGTACTGATTCTACCAAGTATTCTAGAGATTGTACTGCTTTTCCAAAAGATCTATATAGATACAAAGGTTATACTGAAAGTAGGAAGATTCTAATATATTGTGTATACACACTGTTTGTTATTAGAGTATCTAGAGTTTTACATACTTTGTATAGAGAACAGAAGGGTAATAGGACAGTTTATCTTTAAGGAACTTCTATACTAATACAGAGTATGTTCTAAGCTTGTAACAGACAACAGAATGCCTTATGTTATAGTGTTAGACTATTTGTAAGGACAATACTATATTAATCATATTCAGATTTTAGTATATAACTCTTACACAAACAGAATTATTAAGTAGAAACACTTGAATGTACAGGAAGTAATTGTAAAGATAGTAGGAGACAATATTAGACATTAGTATAAGTACACACATTCTGTGTTCTAGACAGAGTAGATTACAATTCAGAAAGTGACTAAATATTCTCCTTATTACCTTATTTATAAAGTAGAGCTAATATTACTGTTTAATCTGAACAAGGTAACATACTTGGTTCTACCTAAAGGATTACTACTAACAACAGAGGAACTAATAGTAATATAAGTACAACAATTATAGAAGAGACTAGATAACCTTACACAAATGATAGAATGTGTTTAGAAAGCTTGTAAAAGATATACAAAGAATTTTGCAGAAGTTAATCATAATCAGATTAAGGACTACAACTTTGTCTCAAGTGTACTAGTACTAATCTGTAATTTGAAAGTGAGTAACAACTTAGGACAAAAGATGAAACTATAATACCTTAGACTATTTATAGTAGTATAAAGAATGAAAGGAAATACTTATATTATAGTAGAACTGGACAGAGTAGTAACTAAGTTATATATTATAGTATTTTACTTAATTCTGTATTTTCTGTGTTCACATTTAACAGTTCCTATCTTACATCTAATCAAGGCTACAGAACTAGTGTTAGAAGATACAGAACTGTACAGGACTAGTTGTAAGGATACAGATAATTTAGACAACTGTACTTTGAATACTATACTAGAAGTAGAACTAAGTATAGAAGTTATAAACTCCTAATCTAAGAATACACAATTTTTCAATATACCCTTTTAGTCTTGTACAAGAAACTAAAACATAGGAATCAATCTCTTACTAGTAACACTTAATTGTTGTGTAAATCTGTAAATACTGTGTTTAACTATAGTTTTCTATACTTTGTTACATTTTATATTTACATACTTCTAATCTTCTATTATATTCCTTCTAATTTATAATAAAATCACAAAAAGTTTATACAATATTCTATAAGTATATAAACCTTTATACAAATTATAATTCTTTTCCACCTATTCTTATCCTATTCTACTAGTTTTATACATAAATTATAAAAATATTTATCTATTTATTCTATTCCTCTTAACTCTCTATTTTATCTATTTTCCTGTCTATTCTATTTATTTTCTGTTTTATTCTGTTTATTCCTTATGTTCTGTTTTCTTTTTTGTTTATAAAAACACAACTAGACTTCTATTTTACTACTTTTCTACCCTATTCTATTTCCTACTCTAACTCTTCTAGCCTACTATCTATAAAGGCTTTTACTACTATAGTTAAGAAGTTAATACTCTACTTTAGAGTTATAATCTTTGTATTAAACTTGTTCTTCATTATTATTAACTGTAACTCTAGATTGTTTAGCTCCTTAGTTATTTGTAAGTAAATGTTACAAACTATTCTAACTTTACTATATATAATTAGAAGAATAACAGAATGTAGACTTTAAGTTATACTATACAATTTTATAGTTTACCCTCTAGTCTTATACTAGATTCTCTTTAAACTATATTCAGAGTAGTAGAATATATACACTATATACTAGTTTTCTATACAAACAATTACTATTAACATAGTTAAAAATAAGATTGAAACAGACTTACTTAAATTACTATAATATAACTAATTTATTATAATCTAGTAAGTAGATTCTTAAGAGTCTTTATGTCTCTCTATACACTTTATATACTTGAGTGTATAAAAGACTATTCTCTCTGTCTAATTTAGAGAGATATTCTTATTCTTCTTACTTAAAGACTCTATTATAACCTTCTAGTTTTTTATACACATTTTCTTACTAGAGACTAGAATCTCTACCTTTATAATAGTATACTTCTTACTTAAGAGTACTAGTATTAGCTCTAAACAATAAAACAAAGTTAGTATACTTAGAAAATTAAATACTCTTTATTTATATTACTTTTTCTCTTACTCTTATTCTCTTTCTTCTTTTCTAACTTTATAACTACTTAAGAAACTAAGAGAAACATTATTTTAACTTAGTATAATTTGTTAACTATATTTATACTTACTAACTATAACTTGTTTCTTCTTCTATTCCTTTCTTATATTAATCTTCTCTTTCTTTATAACTAACTTTTTCTTTTTTAGTTTTATAATTTTTTTAGAAATTAAATAAAAACAATATTAATAGTATACAATTTATTAATTATATGTTTAATTCATACTTAGCTTGTTCCTCTTTTCTACTACTATTTTTAACTTTTCTATATTTGTAATAGTATTAGAACTTATGTAAATAGTTAGTTTATTATATATAATTTGTTAGTTATATTTATATACATACTTTTAAACTCTTTCTTTTTCTTTCTATCCTTTTACTTTGTTACTAATTATATTAAGACTATAATCTTCTCCTTCTCCTTCTCTTTCTCCTTCTCCTTCTCCTTCTCCTTCTCCTTCTCCTTCTCCTTCTCCTTCTCCTTCTCCTTCTTTTTCTCCTTCTTTTTCTCTTTCTCCTTCTTCTTCTTCTTCTTCTTCTTCTTCTCTTTCTCCTTCTCCTTCTTCTTCTCCTTCTCTTTCTTCTTCTTCTTCTCTTTCTCCTTCTCCTTCTTCTTCTTCTTCTCCTTCTCTTTCTTATTCTCCTTCTCCTTCTCTCTCTCTTTCTCCTTCTTCTTCTTTTTCTCCTTTCCTCTCTCCTTTTTTTTCTTTACTTTAGTTTAAGTCTCTTTCTTAATTTTAATTTATACTATTTTCTTAGTTTCTATTTTTACTTTTACTCTAATAGTAACTTTATCCTTCTTTACTTTTACAAGCTTCTCTACTATTATTTTACAATTTATAAAATGTTTTATATTAATAAACAAATTAGAAAATAAGAAATAGAGAGACTTACTATTAAATTAACTCTTTACTAGTATAAATAATACTTTTTTACTCTCTAAATTATTATTATTATAAGTATTATTATTTAAGTTCTCTTTGTCTTTAGACTTAGAATTTATAGTTAATTTGTTAGTTTCTTTCTTTATAACCTTATTCTTTAGTTTGTTTTCTATATTAAAACTTATAAAATATATTACTATATAAGTTAGAGATAATATACTTTACAAAAGTACTTACTAAGTATACATTCAACTAGCTTGTTATTCACCTTTATTCTCTTACTAGTTACTATATTATTGTGTATACAATTTTTAAGGAAAATTACAAAATTAGTATAAAAAGAGTAGAAAAGAGTATAATACTTACTATTAGATTTACTAGAGAGTAGTAATAATATAGTAAGAGTAATAGAAGGAAGTAGAAAGAATAAGTAATAATGTTTATATACATACAGAACTTACATTCAGTTTACTAATTATAAAATTAACTATATAATTATAAACAGTTATAAGTAAACATACTAAAAGATAAAACAATTAGTATTATACTAAGAACTATACATTATATATAAACAATTATAGTAATTAATTCTAAACACTTATATAACTTATAAAAGTGTATTCTAAGAACACTTAACTATTTTATATTATAAGTATTTATAAACAGAATTGTAAGTGTGTACAGTTTTAGAATTAGCTTATACATACTGTTTTCTTTATAGAATATATAGATTATATACTTATTATAAGCTTAGAACATAAGTTATATTATAGTAAGTAGTTTAGTAAACTATTACATTATTATTATTTAGATTAAAGTACTATAATTCTCTAATTAGATAGAATATTAGAGTAATTAAAGTAATAATTTTAAGAGACAGTTAGAAATCTTAAAACTCTTTACACTTTGTTTATACTAATCAGATAATAATAGTATAAGAACCTTCTACTTTTTTTAATATAAATCTTACTTTTCCTTTTTATATAATATTTTCTATAGTTAGAATGTAGACTACTTAAATTTTCCTTATATATTTTCACCTTATTTTCTTCTAACCTTTAACAAAAGGTTCTCTTATTTGTTCTTATATATTTTATTATTTTTCTTTTGTTTAGTTATAACATTTCCTTATTAGTATTATACTTTTCTAGAACTTAGAAAACTATAAATACAGTTACTTATGTATTAGATATAGAGAGAATTCAGATAGTTTACTTATTAATTTAACTCTTATCTTTTATCTTAAAGTCTTTTAGTATAAAGTATAATCTTAGTCTTTATTATTTTCTGTATTAGATTATTTATTATATACTTTATAAGTATACTTTCTATTATTCACATTTCTCTTCTAAGGTTATAACTATACTAGAAGAACTTATACTTATTTAGAACTATTCTAGTTTTATAAAACTTATAGTTTAACTCTCTCTTAAACTTAACAAATTATTTGTGTTCTTCTCTTAAATACTTTATAAGAGTTTTAGTATATATAAACATTATTACTTATTCTTCCTACTTTTTTTTATTACTCTTATTATATTATTATTACTCTTTAACAAATCTAATAGTAAGTATTATACTTTTTTCTACTCTTTTTATACTAATTTTATAATTTTTCTTAAAATTTGTATATATAATAATATAATAATTAGTAAAAGAATAAATATAAATAATAAGTTAATTAAATATATACTTAGTAAATACTTTTATAAAGTATATTGTTTCTAACTTATATACTAATATACTATATAAGTTTTAATATAAAAAACAAACTAAAGAATAAGGTTATAAAAGAGAAAACTAATAAATTAATTATAAATTCTAAGTTTAAAAATAAAAAGAGCTTAAATAATAATACTTATAATAATAATAATTTAGAGAATAAGAAAGTATTATTTATACTAGTAAAGAGTTAATTTAATAGTAAGTTCTTTATTTCTTATTTTCTAATCTATTTACTAATATAAAACATTTTATAAATTATAAAGTAATAGTAAAAAAGCTTATAAAAGTAAAAAAGAATAAAGTTACTATTAGAGTAAAAGTAAAGATATAAACTAAGAAAGTAATACAAATAAAAGTTAAGAAAAAGATTTAAACTAAGATAAAGAAAGAGAGAGAGAAGGAGAAAAAGAAGAAGAAAGAGAAAAAGAAGGAGAAGAAGAAGAAGAAAGAGAAGAAGAAGGAGAAAGAGAAGAAGAAGGAGAAGAAGAAAGAGAAAGAGAAGAAAAAAAAGAAGAAAAAGAAAAAGAAAAAGAAAAAGAAAACTATAGTTTTAGTATAATTAGTAATAAAGTAGAAAGATAGAAAGGAAAAAAGAAGTTTAAAAGTATATATATAAGTATAACTAACAAATTATATATAATAAGTTAACTATTTATATAAGTTCTAATATTATTATAAACTTAGAAAAGACAAAAATAATAATAGAAAAGAGAAACAAGTTAAGTATAAATTAAATATATAGTTAATAAATTATATACTACTAATATTATTTTTACTTAGTTTTTAAAGAAATTATAAAACTAAAAAAGAAAAAGTTAGTTATAAAAAAAGAGAGAGTTAATATAAGAAAGAAAGAGAAAAAGAAACAAGTTATAGTTAGTAAGTATAAGTATAACTAACAAATTATACTAAACTAAAATAATATTTCTTTTAGTTTCTTAAATAGTTATAAAGTTAGAAAAAAAGTAAAAGAATAAAAGTAAAAGAAAAGGTAATATAAATAAGAGGTATTTAATTTTCTAAGTATACTAACTTTATTTTATTGTTTAAAACTAATACTAGTACTCTTAAGTAAAAAGTATACTATTATAAAAGTAAAAATTTTAGTCTTTAGTAAAGAAACACACACAAAAAACTAGAAAGTTATAATAGAGTCTTTAAGTAAAGAGGATAAGAATATTCTTCTAAATTAGATAGAGAGAATAGTCTTTTATATACTTAAGTGTATAAAGTATATAAAAAGATATAAGAGTTCTTAAAGATTTACTTGTTAGACTATAATAAATTAACTATATTATAGTAACTTAAGTAAGTCTGTTTAAATCTTATTTTTAACTATGTTTATAATAATTATTTATATAAAAAACTAGTATATAGTATATATATTCTACTACTCTAAATATAGTCTGAAAGAAATTTAGTATAAGACTAGAGAGTAAACTGTAGAATTATACAGTATTACTTAGAGTCTACATTCTGTTATCTTTCTAATTATATATAGTAAAGTTAGAACAGTTTATAACATTTACTTACAAATAACTAAAGAGCTAAATAACTTAGAGTTATAACTAATAATAATAAAGAACAAGTTTAATACAAAGATTATAACTCTTAGATAGAGTATTAACTTCTTAACTATAATAGTAGAAGTCTTTATAAATAGAAGGGTAGAAGAGTAAGAGTAAGGAATAAAATAGAGTAAAAGTAGTAAAATAGAAAATTTTAGTTATGTTTTTATAAACAGAAAAACAGAAGTATAAAAAATAAACAGAATAAAACAGAAAATAGATAGAATAAATAAGAAAATAGATAAAATAGAGAGTTAAGAGGAATAGAATAAATGAATAGATATTTTTATAATTTATATAAAGGTTTATATAGTTATAGAATGTTGTATAGGATTTTACAATTTATTATAAATGAAAAGGAATGTAATAGAAGATTAGAAGTATGTAAATATAAAACATAATAAAGTATACAGAACTATAGTTAAACACAGTATTTATAGGATTTGTATAACAGTTAGGTATTACTAGTAGAGAATCAATCCTTATGTTTTAGTTTCCTGTATAAGACTAGGAGAGTATATTAAAAAATTGTACACTCTTAGATTAAGAGTTTATAACTTCTGTACTTAGTTCTACTTTAAGTATAGTATTCAAAGTACAGTTGTCTAAATTATCTATATTCTTACAACTAGCTCTGTATAGTTCTACATCTTCTAGTATTAGTTTTACAGTCTTAATAAGACACAAGATAAGAACTGTTAAACATAAACACAGAAAATACAGAATTAAACAAAATACTATAATATATAACTTGGCTACTACTCTGTCTAATTCTGCTACAATATAAGTGTTTCCTTTTGTTCTTTACACTACTATAAACAGTCTAAAGTATTATAGTTTCATCTTTTATCCTAAGTTGTTACTCACTTTTAAATTGTGAATTAGTACTAGTATACTTAGAGTAAAGTTGTAGTCCTTAATCTAATTACAATTAACTTCTGTAAAATGCTTTGTGTATCCTTTACAGGCTTTCTAAACATGTTTCATTACTTGTGTAAGGTTGTCTAGTCTTTTCTACAATTGTTGTACTCATATTACTACTAGTTCCTCTATTGTTAGTAGTAATTCTTTAAGTAGAACTAAATACATTACCTTGTTTAGGTTAAACAGTAATATTGGCTCTACTCTATAAACAAGGTAATAAGGTAAATATCTAGTTACTTTCTGAATTGTAATCTGCTCTACTTAGAACACAGAATGTGTATACTTATACTAATATCTAATATTGTCTCCTACTGTCTTTATAATCACTTCCTGTATGTTTAAGTGTTTCTACTTAATAATTCTGTTTGTATAAGAGTTATACACAGAAATCTAAATATAATTAATGTAGTATTGTTCTTACAATTAGTCTAACACTATAATGTAAGACATTCTGTTGTCTGTTACAAGCTTAGAACATGCCTTATATTAGTATAGAAGATTCTTAAAGATAAACTGTCTTATTACTCTTCTGTTCTCTGTGTAAAGTATACAAAACTCTAGATACTCTAATAACAAACAGTGTACATACATAATATATTAGAATCTTCCTACTTTTAGTATAACCTTTATATCTATATAGATCTTTTAGAAAAGTAGTACAATCTCTAGAATACTTGGTAGAATTAGTATGTGTTGTATTTACTAAGTCTGACATGTATAACAAGACCTAATAAAGTACTTAATGTCTTTTATAAGAGATAGTTACTAGAACCAATCTAGTAAACAGGCTCATACTACAAAGATTCCCTTGTGTCCTAAGTCTTTGTGTACTATCCTAACTAACTCTCATCTCCTGTCCTTATTTAGTATAATCTAATACTTTCCTTTAGAACCTTAATACTAAATCTTGTTATTCTGTACAAAGAACTGTACTACATATTATATAAATGTTAGAAAATCAGTGTTTACAATTCTGCTTAGTTTGTAGAGCAAGCTAAGATACTCTTTTATAGTCTTCAGTCTTACTTCCTACCTTTTAGTAGTTAGTAATTGTAGGAATTGTTCTACTGTTATATTCAAACCCTTAGTCTTGTTACTATAGATACTATACACAACCCTTATTAGCTCTAGATTGTTACCTTCTACTTTGTCATCTGCTCCTTCTACCTCCTCAGTTTGTACAACTCTATAAGACTCTCCTTCAGTTTCCTGTTCCTGTCATCCTTTGTCTGTTTCAACTTCTACTCTTCTGTGTTCTAGATCAGGTTATTCTAGTCTGTCTCAATATATCCAATTCTAGTTCTGTTTCAGAATAATGACTTCTAGGAATAATCTATGTTACAGTCTGTTAGTGTTACAGTTCTCTACTCTTATACCTTCAGTTCTAAGGGTTTCACACCCTTCTGTACCAGAACTCAGGACTTCTGTCCCTCAGGGGCACTGTTTATAGACTATATGTATACTGACTCTTACTACTACCCTTCCTTACTTCATTATTCTATTCCTTTAACCACTCCTTCATTCTTTGTTCATTATATGGTCTCTTACCCTTTGTCTATCCCTTCATTCTTTGTACCTTTATCTTTGATCTTCCCTTCTTTCATTCTTCATAGTTTATCATTCTTAGTAGCTCATACTCTCTAAGTACTCTTGTATAGTTTAGTATATATAGGTGTACAAGATTAGACTAGTCCTGTAGTCTTAATCTTGTCTACTCTAGATAGTCCTGTACTCTTAGACTCACTCTATATACTCTACCTTGTCTCACTCTCACTCTCTCTCTACCTGTTCTACAAGTTCCAACTATGTTCTAGTACTTGTGTTCTATATTTTTGTTGTATAGGATAGTTGTAGCCTGAGTCCCCTTACTAAGCCTTCAGGTCCCCTCTACACTGTTACTAACATCAGATCAAGACTACCTATTACTACTCTACAACTCTCCTATGTTTTGGGCATTAGTACTTACTGTTGTATTAATCTCTTTTCTTTGTCCTAACCCTTTTACATTTTTAAATTTTAAACTTTCTAAACCCTTTTAAACTTTTGCCACCCTTCTTCTATTCATTACCCCTTTTAGTTTAGTGTTGATTCCTTTGTAGTATAAACATGGACCCTCTTGTACTGACTACCACCCTTACTGTCCTGCTGGATTAGCAGTTATGAGCAGAACTAGCTTAATACATACAAACCTTTATCTAAGAGGCCTTTACTAACTATGTACCCTCAGCCTCTTCAGAACCTGTTCTAATTGTTCTGGAAGTCACAACCTGTTCTAGAAAGAAAGTGTATATAGCCTACCCTTTAGACTTTAATAGGTAGCACTTTAAGGACTTCTAGTACTAAGTCAAACTATATGTGGCTACTACTTTGACTAATCTATCCTCAGATCTTAATCATGTCCTATTTGTCCTCTCTTTCATAAAGGAAGGTAATACAGTCACCTAGGTCTAGAACTGGATTGAAAGCTATTGGATCAGAAGCCTGATCTGACTTTAGAACAATGAGTTGTATTCAGAATTCATAAGGCAGCTCTGTACTTCCTTCATTAATTCAAATAAGAAGTATAATGTACAGAACAAGCTTGCATCTCTGTAACAGAGCAAATGTTCTACTAATGCCTTCTTTCAGGAGTTTAATATCCTGGCCCAGAAGGCAGGATTTGTGCTCAGGTTTGATGATGTCCTTATTAGAATGCTTGAAAAAGCTCTTCACTCAGAACTGGTTGATAAGATCCTTAGAATGACACTAG
>NW_006760397.1:501498-505258 GCF_000271605.1 Fomitiporia mediterranea MF3/22 | reverse complement strand
GTACTTGCTGTTGTGTCAATCTCTTTCCTTTGTCCTGACCCTTTTACATTTTTAAATTTTAAACTTTCTAAACCCTTTTAAACTTTTGCCACCCTTCTTCTATTTATTACCCCTTTTAGTTTAGTGTTGATTCCTTTGTAGTATAAACATGGACCCTCTTGTACTGACTACCACCCTTACTGTCCTGCTGGATTAGCAGTTATGAGCAGAACTAGCTTAATACATACAAACCTTTATCTAAGAGGCCTTTACTAACTATGTACCCTCAGCCTCTTCAGAACCTGTTCTAATTGTTCTGGAAGTCACAACCTGTTCTAGAAAGAAAGTGTATATAGCCTACCCTTTAGACTTTAATAGGTAGCACTTTAAGGACTTCTAGTACTAAGTCAAACTATATGTGGCTACTACTTTGACTAATCTATCCTCAGATCTTAATCATGTCCTATTTGTCCTCTCTTTCATAAAGGAAGGTAATACAGTCACCTAGGTCTAGAACTGGATTGAAAGCTATTGGATCAGAAGCCTGATCTGACTTTAGAACAATGAGTTGTATTCAGAATTCATAAGGCAGCTCTGTACTTCCTTCATTAATTCAAATAAGAAGTATAATGTACAGAACAAGCTTGCATCTCTGTAACAGAGCAAATGTTCTACTAATGCCTTCTTTCAGGAGTTTAATATCCTGGCCCAGAAGGCAGGATTTGTGCTCAGGTTTGATGATGTCCTTATTAGAATGCTTGAAAAAGCTCTTCACTCAGAACTGGTTGATAAGATCCTTAGAATGACACTAGAACTGGTCACTTACACTGAGTGGAAGATACACACTATCTTCTTTGACCAAGCTACAGCTCAGATGTATCAAGTCTGTGTAGAACACTCACACATACATCTAGCTCTAACAGTTCCAAGCTCTCAGATCAATCTGCCTGTAATTTGTGATTAATCTGTTCTAATGAACATTAGAGAAGCCTGAAAGTAAGGAGCATACTTTGTCTATAGAAAGTTAGGGCACTAGATTAAGGACTGTCTACAGAAGCAATAGTATATCTGTCAGGTCATTAGAGTAATAATGAGTGACAAACAGGATTTGTAGTAAGAAGCTTTTTCTACAAATCCAGAAGTCACCTCAGAACTCTTAGACTCTAGCTATGTACTCTAGGATTTTGTAGAGGCCTAACAGTGAATACAGTACTGAAGAGCTATGACTTGGATTTTTTAATGGCCACTTTTGATTCAATAAACACTGTAGGATTAGAAGTAAATAAAGTAAGAAAAGTAGAAAAAATAAGTCAACAAAATTATTTATTAGAAAGAAAAAAGTCAAAAACAAAAGTAGATAGTTCTCCTATTTCTTCTAATTCTTTTGATTCTTCTCTTTACACTTTATCTAAGTCTAAATTCACACAATCCAACCTGCTACTTCTGTGTTCTAAGATCTCAGAACATTTGGAACACTACCCAGCCCTGTTTACTACTCAGTAGTTTGTCCATAGTATCAAACAGGGATGGCCTTAGCTGAGTTTACAGCTGAGGACATAAGTCTGTCCTTGTTAAAAGAGAGAGGTTAATAAGGAAATGTTAGTGTATATACTTACCCTCTTGGACAACAAGGCTGTACAAGCTGTACATTCCCTTCAGAACAAGCAGTAGTTCATCTGAGAATGTTCTAAGTACTAGCTCCAGGTCCCTGTCCTCTTGGCTCCCTTCTTAGGATCCTCCCAGATCTGAACAATAGCTCTAGTAAACAGTAAATACACTAGTTTGTGTATTAACAAGGCTTTTGTGTAGGAACACCACCTTCCTACTTAACACATTCTACTTCCAATCCTAGTATACAATACAGACAGAACTCTGAACCAGAATGGTTGGATTACTAAGTTTGTCCAACTACAGATGACTATTCAGGATCATGAGGAAAGTATCAAGTTCAGAGTTACTAACCTTAGAAAGACAGATGTCTTTATTAGATTTGAATGACTCAAGGCTCACAACCCTACTATTGACTAGTTAGAGTAGACACTTGTGTTTGATTAGTGTTCTGAGTCTTATAGCTACCTTGTACTACTGTTCTGAGTGAATGTAAACACTCTTAACATTACTAACAGTTCTAATAAAGGTAACTAGTTGTTCTTCTTTGACTAGGATAGATATGTAGATACATATTCTAGTCAAGGCAGAACAGAGTCAATCTAAAGAATGTCTGAGACAGAACCAGTCTAGAACCCTCTTAGAACAACTCTACTCTAAAACACACATAGACTCAGCCTGCTGGATTTTGTCTGAGAGTTCCCTAAAGTCTTTAGTAAAGAGGAATTTGACCAGCTTCCTAAACACTGTCTTTAGGACTATACAATTGAATTGACTGAGGGTTTCCAACCTAAGGATTGTAAGGTCTACCTGCTTAACAGAGACAAGTAGGAGGTGCTTGACAAGTTCCTTTAGGAAAATCTTTAGAACAGTTGGATCTGACCCTTAAAGTCCTCTATAGTCTCCCCTTTCTTCTTTGTCAAAAAGAAAGATAGGAAGCTTTGTCTAGTCCAGGATTATTATTGTCTTAATGAGGGTACTGTCAAAAATAAGTACCTACTCTCCCTGATTCAGGAGCTCATTAATAAGACACATACATCTAGGGTTTTTACTAAGTTGAACGTTTGATAAGGATACAATAATATTTGGATCTGAGACAGAGATGAGTAGAAGGCTGTGTTTTAAACCAATTACAGATTGTACAAACCAACTATAATGTTTTTTAGACTAACCAACTTGTCTGTAATGTTCTAGTCATTCATGAATCACATTCTCACAGATCTGATTAACTTAAGGCATGTTAGTGTGTATCTGGACAACATTCTGATCTTCACTCAGACAGTTGAGTACTATTACTGACTGATCCAAGCAGTTCTACAATAGCTCTAAGATAATAAACTGTTCCTCTAAGAAGTAAAGTACTCTTTTACATAGGAGTCAGTAGATTATTTAGGCTTTGTGATTAGTGGAGGAGAGGTCTACATGGATCTGGCAAAGGTAACTGTAGTCTAGAACTGGCCACAACCTTAGAACCTGAAACAGGTCCAAGTGTTCCTTAGGTTTGTAAACTACTACTAACACTTTATTCAAGGCTTTAGTACTATTGTCTAGCCCCTTTATGATCTTACTAGCAAGAATGTTCCTTAGTAATAGGATGATCAGTAGTAGTCTGTGTTTGAGTCCCTCAAGCAGGCTATCACTAGTAAGCCTGTATTAGTAGTTCTGACAGTTGTAGACAAGTTCTAAGTTGAAGCCAACTCTTCCAACTTTACAAATAGAGTAGTACTGTCCTAGTTCATTGATAGAAAGTAGTATCTAATAGTGTTCTAATCAGAATCCCTCTCTACAACAGAACAGAACTACCCTATCTATAATAAGGAACTCCTTACAATTGTCTGTTCCCTAGAGGAGTAGTATTAATATCTCCTTAGTATTATACAGAAGTTTAAGATTTAAAGTAATCACCTTAATCTCTAATACTTCCAGGTGCCTCAGAAGCTTAACCACTACTAAGCCTGCTAGATGTTAGAACTGTAGGACTATGACTTTGTACTGACTCACAAACTTAGAACACAAATGATGAAAGCTGATTTACTCTTAAGACAAGTAGGTTATGAAAGGGGAGAGAATAATAATGAAAATCTTATTCTCTTAGACAATTCCTGTTTTGTGTCTAAGACAATCTGAGAGATCCAGCTTGAATCTGAGGATGTTAACTTTGTCACCTACATAC
>NW_006760397.1:475908-501478 GCF_000271605.1 Fomitiporia mediterranea MF3/22 | reverse complement strand
CTGACAGTTGTAGACAAGTTCTAAGTTGAAGCCAACTCTTCCAACTTTACAAATAGAGTAGTACTGTCCTAGTTCATTGATAGAAAGTAGTATCTAATAGTGTTCTAATCAGAATCCCTCTCTACAACAGAACAGAACTACCCTATCTATAATAAGGAACTCCTTACAATTGTCTGTTCCCTAGAGGAGTAGTATTAATATCTCCTTAGTATTATACAGAAGTTTAAGATTTAAAGTAATCACCTTAATCTCTAATACTTCCAGGTGCCTCAGAAGCTTAACCACTACTAAGCCTGCTAGATGTTAGAACTGTAGGACTATGACTTTGTACTGACTCACAAACTTAGAACACAAATGATGAAAGCTGATTTACTCTTAAGACAAGTAGGTTATGAAAGGGGAGAGAATAATAATGAAAATCTTATTCTCTTAGACAATTCCTGTTTTGTGTCTAAGACAATCTGAGAGATCCAGCTTGAATCTGAGGATGTTAACTTTGTCACCTACATACAGTAAGCTCTGAGACACATACAGGACTAGGTTATAGTAAAGTAGCTAGAAAAGCAGGCTAGGGATTAGGAGGAGGATAAGGATAGACAGGTTTACTAGGAAGGCTGACTGTATGTTCTGAAGGATCAGAAGCTGTAGAAGGACATTGTCTGAGCTCATTATGACAATCTGACTGTAGGACATTCAGGCTGACACAAAACACAGGAACTCATTACTCAGAACTACTAGTAGTCAGGAATGTAGAGGGAAATCCTAAAGTACATAACTAGTTATAATACATACTAACAGACTAAGGCCTACTAGACAAGGGTTCAGACTCCCTTACATCTGTATCAGATCCTAGATCACTCTTAGGAAGAAGTCTTAGTAGACCTGATTAGTAAGCTACCCAAGTCTCAGGGTTACAATACTATCTGTATGATTGTTGACTGATTCTCTAAGCAAGTCTATACAGTTCTGACCTGAACAGAACTCACTTCTAAAGGTATAACACACATTTATTAGGATCATGTCTTCTAGTTACACAGACTCCCTCAGAAGCTCATTCACAATCACAGACTGTAATTCAAGTTGAAATTCATGTAGGACTTGTATATACTTCTTAGAATTCAAGGGAACCCTTCTACTACATATTACCTGTAGACTGACAGTCAAACTGAGTAAGTCAATCAGGAGATTAAGCTCTACCTCTGAATGTTCATTAATCATCAGTAATCAGATTAGTCTGAATGGTTAGCTCTGACAGAATTTGTACACAATAACTAGTAACACTCTACAACAGGACAGTCCCTGTTCTTCCTCAATCATAAGAGACATCTGTACTAGGGGACAGTTTCAAACCAGAACAGTAGTTCCAAATCTGTAACAGACTTTGTAGAACAGATGTACAGGACCAGAGAGGATATACAAGCTCTTCTGAAGAAGGTAGTATAGGTCATAAAGTAGAACTATGATTGTAAGAGGTCTACAGCTAAGGATTACCAGCCTAGTGACAAAGTTATACTAGAAGCTACTAATCTAACCTCAGATTGTCTAATGAAGAAGTTGGACAACAAACACTTCAGACCCTTTGTTATTGAAAAGAAGGTTGGTGCCTCTGTCTACAAACTCTAACTTCCAGTAACATAGAGGTGTATACACTCAGTGTTCAACAAGGTTCTACTGTCTTAGTACTACAATCCAGGTTTTCCTTCACAACAAAGACCCCTACTGCCTCCACCAGAACTCATCAGCTCTGAACTAGAATACAAAGTAGAGTACATAGTGGATGCTAAGTTGCTGTACAGAAAACTCAAATTCCTTGTTTACTAGAAAGAGTACCCAGTTGAGGAGCACACTTAGGAACCTGCTAAGAACCTTGCCTGCACTTCTAAGACAATCTAAGATTTCTATCAGCTTCATCCTAGTACTCTGCACAAACTCAGCCTTGCAGATTTCTAAGCCCTACTGTTCCAACCTATGCTTGAGCTGCTGACTAAGCCCAATGTTCACTAATCAGGACAATTGGTTTTAGAGGGAGGGTAATGTTATAGTTCTCTACTCTCATACCTTCAGTTCCAAGGGTTCTACACCCTTCTGTACCAGAACTCAGGACTTCCATCCCTTAGGGGCACTATCTATAAACTATATACATGCTGACTCTTACTACTACCCTTCCTTACTTTATCATTCTATTCCTTTGACCACTCCTTCATTCTTTGTTCATTCTATAGTCTCTTACCCTTTGTCTATCCCTTCATTCTTTGTACCTTTATCTTTGATCTTCCCTTCTTTCATTCTTTATAGTTTATCATTCTTAGTAGCTCATACTCCCTGAGTGCTCTTGTGTAGTTTAGTATATATAGGTGTATAAGATCAGACTAGTCCTGTAGTCTTGATCTTGTCTACTCCAGATAGTCCTGTACTCTTAGGCTCACTCTATATACTCTACCTTGTCTCACTCTCTCTCTCTCTCCACCTGTTCTACAAGTTCTGACTATGTTCCAGTGCTTGTGTTCTGTATTTCTGTTGTGTAGGATAGTTGTAGCCTGGGTCCCCTCACTGAGCCTTTGGGTCCCCTCTACACTGTTACTGACAGTTAGAATGTGTTGCCTGTGTCACATCCTTATTTACTTGAAATGATTTGTTAATAATGTTATTGTGTGTCTCCTAGTGTGTTATATTTGAAACTCAGGACTGTGTTTCTTTACACTCAAGTAACAAAGCTTTGTGTTCTGTAGACTTACAAATCTCTAACTAATGTCTGTATTGTGTTGATTCTATTTCTACTACATAAAATCTGTATGACTTATTAATCTAGTCTTTATAGGTCTTATTGTCTAAAGAGTCTTTAAGTACTACTTAGTACTATAATAATCTGTCTGTACACTTGAAGTCTAATACAGGAATGTAGCAGAACTCAAAATCAAATAGTAAAATACTAGCTATCTAACAATTAATTATAGTGTTAGACTGTAGGTTAGACATATTAATCATTCCTTTTATGTATAAAGTGTTCATTTCTACAATTAATTTCCTGACTCTTATAAGATATATGTACAATGTGTAAAGTACACAATAAAGTCCAAACAGCTCTATTTTTACTTACAAATATTGTACTTAGGTTGTGTTCTAGTTAATTGATCCAAATCAATTTATTCTCTGTTTGTAATCTGAGTGCTCCTAACTAATATACTATCCTACTCTAATAATAGACAAATCTACTACTAAGATTACTAGATACTCTAACTTGTAGTCAATTAGTATTAATGTAGGGTAATGTAAAACTACTTCCTTGAGTGTGTCTATAGATTCCTGTGCTTCATTATTCTAAATGAATATTAAGTTCTTTTGTGTGAGTCAATTGAGTAGTTGTACTAACTTTGTGTAATTCTGAATAAAAATGTAAAGCACTCCTACTGTTCTGAGAAATCCTCTCACTTCTGTAACACTCTTACAAGGTAGCTAATTTCTAACCTTCTGTATTTGCAATTCTTCAGCCTCTCTCCCTAAATATGTTAGCTTATACCTAACAAATATTACAGATTTATTATAAAGTATTATCTTCTTCCTAGAAAACATCCCTCCTACAGCTTTTACTCTCTACAAAATCCGATTTACATTTATCAGATGCTTGTATACAAACTTCTGTATTCCCTTGTTCTCAGGAAGCATTTCCTCTATTCTGTCTGCTTTCTCATATCTTAAGTAGGGTCTAATTACTAGAATGTTGTCTGTGTATGAGTTTGTAATGTCTAGAATCTTATTATAAAGAATAAACACTAAGTCATTATACAGGATCTGTACTGAGTTAGTGTAACCTATTAGTAACACTGTTAAGCAAAACATTCTTAGAGGTGTCTAGAACATTGTCAGATCTCTAGACTACTCATTCAAACTCCTCTAATCAAACACAATATACAAATTGAGTTGTGTATAGTATATACAACCTTTACAGCTTTCTACAATTAGTTCCATGTTTAGTAAAACAACTGTGTCCTTTATTATAACTGTGTTTAACCTCTACAAATTAATAATAAATTACAAGGATACTCTGTCTTTCTTTGTAACACAAAACTATTACAATTAATACAAGGAATTTAACAGTTCTATCACTCTGTTACACAACTTCTCCTTTAACAACTTAATCACTCTCTTCTCAATTCTGTGTGTAATTAGAATACTTTTCTCCACCTACAGTACATACTCTACAGTTAGAATTTAGATAGGATCAAAATATGTAGAGTCTAATGTTCCTTACTCCTCTTCTGTCTATACAAACACTTCCAACTATAGTATTAATAGGTTCTTTACAAGCTTCCATTCTTCTAGCTATAGGAATCCTGATTGTAATTCTCTAATTACTTGTATCTGTTCTTCTGTAAGTTGTCTAGTAGACACAAAGGGCTGTAGTTTCCTTAGTAATATAGGTATTCTAGTTAGAGGATTAGGGTACTGTTGTCTGACTATCTAGAACTCCTCTAGAAGTACTCTAAGTATAAAGTACACCTTATTTACAACTTTCTTGTAAGCCTACAAAACTGTGTTGAGTTTGTTATCTAGTGTATTAAGAATTACTAACTTCTACAATTCTGCTACTTCTATCAACTATGATTCTGTAACTTATAATCCCTGACTATAATCCTGTCCTATATTTCCTCTACTTTCTTTACCTCTTCCTCTATATAGAATCATTACCTTACTATTACTCTTCTACTTGTTCATTCCTAATCTGCTTGTTATATGTGTATCTCTCCAGAATTATAGTGTTTCTAGTTCCTTAATGCTTCTCAAAAATCTATCTCTGACTCATATTATAGTACTCTTACTCTAGTAGACAGAGACTATCTTCTTAACAGATTATTTAGGTCTTAAAGTGTTATGTACTACTCTCTATTTACAAAATCTTTAGTTTCACATTCTGTAGTTGTAAAGAACAGTCTACCTAGCAAGATTCTGAATAGAGCTTTCTACACAACTTGTACTGTAATATTTATGTAAAGTATTTTTATAAAGAGTCACAACCTTAGAATCTGTCCTACAGTCAATCCCTGACCTGTGTCTACTGTTTTAAGTATAACAGCTATATTGTGATCTAACAGAATCTTTAATACTTCCTATACATTAGTCTGAACTATGTTCATACTTAAACCTTAGTCTAGTACACAATCTACCTTAATTTTTCTGTCTACTATTACCTTAAGTATTGAAACTCTTGTGAAGTGTCTAAGAGAAGAACACAGGTGATTTGTTAAGTTTGAGGGGGAGCTAAACCACAAGTCTTAGGAGACTAGAGTAGTTCTGAACAGGTGCAAGTTCTTCTAGTACAGTTGTGACCTTGGAAGAGAGATGTGAATAACAGAATGTGTACTTTGTAAAGTACACAACAAACAATCTGATACAGAAACAATGAAGACTAAGACTATGCCTCATACTAGAGGACTTTAAGACAAGAGACAAGAGCTAAATCAATGGGTGAACTATCTGAATTCCTCCTGTATCTAGTACATGAGTAGCTGTATTTATAGTTTTCTGAGTTCTGGAAAAGTGTAGTACTAACAGGGAAATGTCATGACTGAACAAAAGAAAAATAACAAAATATACAAGAACAAATAAGAGAACCTTTTGCCAGAGGTTGGAAGAAAATAGGGTGAAAATGTATGAGGAAAATTTAAGTGGTCTACATTCTAACTACAGGAAATGTTATGCAAAAGGGAAGAGCAAGATTTACATTGAAAGAAGTAGAAGGTTCTCATACTGTTATCATCTGATCAGTACAGACAAAGTGTGGAGAGTTCCAAGATTTCTAACAGTCTCCTGAGATCAACACTTTGATTGCCCTAATGTTCTATCTGATTAGAAGATTACAGTACTTTGATTCAGGCAATAATAATGTAATAGTTTGCTGAGCCACTCACTGTGACACAACTTGTGTTCTGAGCCTGTAATAAGTATGTGATCTGTACATCCTATAGAGAAAACAATGTGTGTAAGCCAATTCTAAGACTGTACACTCTTGTAGTTCTGTTTGTGAATACTTACAATGTGGAATAGTTGGGTGTTCTTAGAGTAGGCTTCTATGAGTCATGTGAGTGTTCAGAATTGATTGTCATGATTGTCTACATGTAATGTATAGTTCTTAGTATAATACTAATTGTTTTATCTCCTAGTATGTCTACTTGTGACTGTCTACAGTCACATGGTTGATTTAATGATTGGTAGGCTGAATGTAAGTTCTGTGTGTGTGTAAACATTATTGCTTATTCTTTCTGCTTCCTTTCATCACTCTTACTATGTTATTACTACTCTCTAGCAAATCTAACAGTAAGTGTTACACTCTTTTCCACTCTTTTTATACTGATTTTGTGATTTTCCTTAGAAATTGTGTACACAACAATGTAGTAGCTAGTAAGAGAATGGACATGGATGATGAGCTAGTCAAACATATACTTAGTAAGTACCTCTGTAAAGTGTATTGTCTCTAGCTTATATACTAATATGCTCTACAGGTTCTAACATAGAAAACAAACTAGAGGACAAGGTTGTAAAGGAGGAAACTGACAGATTGACCACAGATCCTGAGTTTAAAGACAAAGAGAGCTCAGATGATAATACTCACAATGATAACAATTCAGAGGGTAAGAAGGTTTTGTCTATACTAGTAGAGAGTTAATCTGACAGTGAGTCTCTTATTTCCTGTTTTCTAATCTGTCTACTAACACAGAACATCTTGTAGATTGTAAGGCAACAGTAGAGGAGCTTGTAAAAGTAAAGGAGGACAAGGCTGCTACTAGGGCAAAAGTAAAGGTAGAAGCTAAGAAAGTAATACAGACTAAGGTTAAGAAAGAGGCTTAGACTAAAGTAAAGAAGGAGAAGGAGAGGGGAAAGGAGAAGGAGAAGAAGAAGGAGAAGGAGAAGGAGAGGGAGAAGGAGAAGGAGAAGGAGAAGGAGAAGGAGAAGGAGAAGGAGAAGGAGAAGGAGAAGGAGAAGGAGAAGGCTACAGTCTTAGTATAGTTAGTAATAAAGTAGAAGGATAGGAAGGAAAAGGAGGGGTTTAAAAGTATGTATACAAGTATAGCTAACAAATTGTACACAATAACTAACTGTTTACACAGGTTCTAATACTGTTACAAATGTAGAAAAGTTAAAGGTGGTAGTAGAAAAGGGGAACAAGCTAGGTACAAATTAAATATATAGTTAATAAATTGTATACTACTAATATTGTCTTTATCTAATTCTTAAAGAATTTGTAAAACTAGAAAAGAAAAAGCCAGTTATTAAGAAAGAGAAGGTTAATATGAAAAAGGAATGAAAGGAGAAACAAGTCATAGTTAGTAAGTACAAGTATGGCTAACAAATTGTACTAAGCTGAAACAATGTTTCTCCTAGTTCCTCAAGTAGTTATAAAGTTAGAAAAGAAGAAAGAGAACAAAAGTAAGGAAAAAGGTAATGTGGATGAGGGGTAGTTGATTTTCTAAGTATACTGACTCTATTTTGTTGTTTAGAGCCAGTACTAGTACTCTTGAGTAAGAAGTACACTATTATAAAGGTAGAGATTCTAGTCTTTAATAAGGAAACACATACAAAAAACTAGAAGGTTGTGGTAGAGTCTTTAAGCAAGGAGGACAAGGATATCCCTCCAGATTGGGCAGAGGGAATAGTCTTCTACACACCTAAGTGTGTAAAGTGTATAGAGAGGTACAAGAGTCCTTAAGAATCTACTTGTTAGACTATAATGAATTAGTCATACTATAGTAATCTGAGTAAGTCTGTTTCAATCTTATTTTTGACTGTATCAATAGTAATTGTTTGTATAGAAAACTAGTACACAGTATACATATTCTGCCACTCTGAATGTAGCCTGAAGGGAATCTAGTATAAGACTAGAGGGCAAACTGTAGAATTGTACAGTACAACTCAGAACCTACATTCTGTCATCCCTCTAATTACACATAGTAAAGCTAGAACAGTCTGTAACCTCTACTCACAGATGACTAAGGAGCTGAATGACCTGGAGTTGTAGCTGATAACAATGAAGAACAAGTTTAATGTAAAGATCATAACTCTGAGGCAGGGTATCAACTTCTTAACTATGGTAGCAAAAGTCTCTGTAAATAGTAGGGTGGAAGAGTTAGAGTAGGAAATAGAACAGGGTAGAAAGTAGTGAAATAAAAAGTCCAGTTATGTTTTTATGAAAAAAACTGGAAATGTAAGGAATAAACAGAATGGAACAGAAATGGATAGAATGGATAGGAAAATAGATAAAATAGAGAGTTAAGAGGAATAGAATGGATGGATAGATATTTTTATGATTTAAGTATGGAACTAGTAGAATACAATAGGAATAGGTGGAAAAGAATCATAATTTGTATAAAGGGTTATATACTTATAGAATGTTGTATAAGCTTTTGCAATTTATTGTAAATAAGAAGGAATGTAACAGAAGATCAGAAGTATGTGAATATAAAACATAACAAAGTATAGAGAACTGTAGTTGAACACAGTATTTACAGATTTACACAACTGTTAGGTGTTACTAGTAGGGAATCAATCCCTATATTTTAGTTTCTAGTACAAGACTAGGAGGGTATATTGAAAAATTGTACATTCTTGAATCAGGAGTCTGTGACTTCTGCACTTGGTTCTACTTCAAGTGTAGCATCTGAAGCACAGTTGTTTAGATCATCTGTATCCTTGTGACTAGTCCTGTACAGTTCTGCATCTTCCAGCATTAGTTCTACAGCATTGATGAGACACAAGATAGAAACTGTTAAATGTAAACATAGAAAATACAGAATTAAGCAAAATGCTACAATACATAACTTGGCCACTACTCTATCCAGTTCTGCTACAACATAAGTGTTTCCTTTTGTTCTTTGCACCACTACAAACAGTCTAAGGTATTACAGTTTCATCTTTCATCCTAAGTTGTTACTCACTTTCAAATTACAGATTAGCACTAGTGTACCTGGAGCAAAGTCATAGTCCTTGATCTGATTATGATTGACTTCTGTAAAATGCTTTGTGTATCTTTTGCAGGCTTTCTGTACACATTCCATCATTTGTGTAAGGTTGTCCAGTCTCTTCTACAATTGTTACACTTGTATCACTATCAGTTCCTCTGTTGTTAGTAGCAATCCTTCAGGTGGAACCAAATACATTGCCTTGTTCAGGTCAAACAGTAATATTAGCTCTACTCTATAAACAAGGTAATAAGGAGAATATCCAGTTGCTTTCTGAATTGTAATCTGCTCTGCCTAGAACACAGAATGTGTGTACTTATACTAATGTCCAATATTGTCTCCTACTGTCTTTACAATTGCTTCCTGTATGTCCAAGTGTTTCTGCTCAATAATTCTGTTTGTACAGGAGTTATACACAGAAATCTGAATATGATTGATGTGGTATTGTTCTTACAAATAGTCTAATGCTACAATGTAAGGCATTCTGTTGTCTGTTATGAGCTTGGAACATGCCCTGTATCAGTATAAAAGTTCCTCAAAGATGAACTGTCCTATTGTCCTTCTGTTCTCTACACAAAGTATGTAAAACTCTGGATACCCTGATAACAAACAGTGTGTATACACAATATATCAGAATCTTCCTGCTTTCAGCATAACCTTTGTATCTATGTGGATCTTTTGGAAAAGCAGTACAATCTCCAGAATACTTGGTGGAATCAGTACTTGTTATATCTGCTGAGTCTGACATGTATGACAAGTCCTAATGAAGTACTTGATGTCTTTTACAAGTAATGGCCACCAGAACTAATCTAGTAAACAGGCTCATACTACAAAGATTCCCTTGTGTCCTAAGTCTTTGTGTGCTATCCTAACCAACTCCCATCTCCTGTCCTTATCTGGCACAATCTGATACTTTCCTTTAGGACCTTAACACTAAATCTTGTTGTTCTGTACAAAGAACTGTACTGTGTATTGTATAAATGTTGGAAAATTAGTATCTACAATTCTGCTTAGTTTGCAGAGTAAGCCAAGATACTCTTTCACAGCCTTCAGCCTTGCTTCTTACCTTTCAGTAGTTAGTGATTGTAGAAATCATTCTACTGTTGTATCCAAACCCTCAGTCTTGTTACTGTGGATACTGTGCACAACCCCTATTGGCTCTAGATTGTCACCTTCTACTTTGTCATCTACTCCCTCTACCTCCTCAGTTCCCACAACTCTGTAAGACTCTCCTCCAGGTTCCTACTCCTGTAGTCCTTCACCTGCTTCATCTTCTGCTCTTCCACATTCCAGATTGGGTTGTTCTAGTCTATCTCAATGTATCCAATTCTAGTTCCCTTTTAGAATAACAACTTCCAGCAATAATCTACATTGTAGTCTGCCAGAATGTCTTACCTGTAGCACATCCTTGTTTACTTAAAATGATTTGTCAATAATGTCATTGTGTGTCTCCTAGCACATTGCATTTAAGACCCAGGACTGTGTTTCTACACACTTGACTAACAAAGCTTTATGTTCTGTAGACCTGCAAATCTCCAGCTAATGTCTGTGTCATGTAGATTCTATTTCTGCTATGTAAAATCTGTATGACTTGTCAATCCAGTCTTCATAGGTTTCATTGTCTGGGGGGTCTTCAGGTGCTACTTAGTGTTGTAATAATCTGTCTGTACACTTGAAGTCTGATACAGGAATTAAACCGGATTTTGTAGAGAGTGAAAGCTGTAGGAGGGACATTTTCTGGGAAGAAGATGATGCTTTGTAACAAATCTGTAATATTTGTTAGGCATAAGCTGATGTATTTAGGGAGAGAGGCTGAAGAATTGTGAATACAGAAGGTTAGGGATTGGCTGCCTTACAAGAGTGTTATAGAAGTACAGGGATTTATTAGAACAGTAGGAGTGCTTTGTGTTTTTATTCAAAATTACACAAAGTTAGCACAACCACTCAATCAACTCACACAAAAGAACTTGATATTCAATTAGAATGACAAAGTACAGAAATCTATAGACACACTCAAGGAAGCAGTTTTACATTGCCCTACACTAACACTAATCAACTATGAGTTGGAGTATCTAGTAGTCTTAGTAGTAGATTTGTTTATCATTAGAGTAGGATAGTATATTAGTCAGGAGCACCCAGATTGCAAACAGAGAATAAATCAATTTGGATCAATTAACTGGAATGTAACACAAGCACAATATTTGCAAGCAAAAATAGAGCTGTTCAGACTTTATTGTGCACTTCACACATTGTGTATATATCTTATAAGTATTAAGAAATTAATTGTGGAAATGGACACTTTATATGTAAAGGGAATGATTAATAAGCCTGACCTACAGTCTAATGCTACAATCAATTGCTAGATAGCTAGTATTTTGCTATTCAATTTTGAGTTCTGCCACCATCCATCAGATACTCATATACAAACTTCTGTATTCCCTCATTCTCAGGAAGTGTTTCCTCCATTCTGTCTGCTTTCTCATATCTTGAGTAGGGTCCAATTACCAGAACATTGTCTATGTATGGGTTTGTAACATACAGAATCTTGTTACAAAGAATAAACACTAAGTCATTATACAGAATCTGTACTGAGTTGGTGTAACCTATTAGCAATACTGTCAAGCAATACATCCCTAGAGGTGTCTGGAATGTTGTCAGATCTCTAGACCACTCATCCAAACTCCTCTGATTGAATACAATATGCAAATTGAGTTGTGTATAGTATGTACAACCTCTGCAGCTTTCTACAATTAGTTCCATATTCAGCAGAATGGCTGCATCCTTTATTGTAACTGTGTTTAACCTCTGCAAATCAATAATAAATTGTAAGGATACTCTATCTTTCTTTGTAATGCAAAACCATTACAATTAATAGGAGGAATTCGACAGTTCTATTACTCTGTTACACAACTTCTCCTTCAACAACTCAATCACCCTCTTCTCAATTCTGTGTGTAATCAGAATACTTTTCTCTACCCATAGTACATGCTCTACAGTCAGAATTCGAATAGGATCAAAGTATGTGGGATCCAATGTTCCTTGCTCCTCTTCTGTCCATGCAAACACTTCTGACTGTAGCATTAATAGGTTCTCTGCAAGTTTCCATTCTTCTAACCATAGGAATCCTAATTGCAATTCTCTAATTGCTTGTATCTGTTCTTCTGTAAGTTAGCTGGTAGGTATGAAGGGCTGTAGTATTGTCAGTAATATAGGCATTCTGGCTAGGGGATTGGGGTGCCATTGTCTGACTATGCAGAACTCCTCCAGAAGCACTTTAGGTACAGGGCACACCTTATTTACAACTTTCTTGTAAGCCTACAAAACTGTGTTGAGTTTGTCATCTGGTGTATTGAGAATTACTGACTTCTATGACTCTAGTGCCTCTATCATCCATGATTCTGTGACTCATGATCCCTGACTGCAATCCTTTCTCACATTTACTCTATTTCCTTTGTCTCTTCCTCTGTATAGAATCATTACCTTACTATTACTCTTCTGCTTGTTTGTTCCTAATCCACTTGTCATATACACATCTCCCCAGAATTGTAGTGTTTCCAGTTCCTTGACACTTCTCAAAAATCTGTCTCTAGCTTGTATCACAGTGCTCTCACTCTGGTGGACAGAGACCACCTCCTGGACAGATCATTCAGGTCCTAAAGCATTATGTACTGCTCCCTGTTCACAAAATCTTTGGTTTCACATTCTGTAGTTGTAAAGAATGGTCTACCTAGCAAGATCCTAAACAGAGCTTTCTGTACAACTTGTACTGTAATATTTATACAAAGCATTCCTATAGAGAGTTGTAACCTCAGAATCTGTCCTATAGTTGATCCCCAACCTGTGTCTGCTGTTTCAAGCATAACAGCCATATTATAATCCAACAGAATCTTCAATGCTTCCTATATGTCAGCTCAAACTATGTTCACACTTGAACCCTGGTCTAGTACACAATCTACCTCAATTTTTCTGTCTACTATTGTCTCAAGTGTATAGAGTAGAAGCAAATGGTTGACCTCTGTCAATGTGTTGTGATACTACTGTAGTACACAAATGTTCGATCCTGTAACAGGCAGCTCTCTACTGTAGAATGTAGTGTTTCTATCTGTTTAGTGCCTTAACATAACTAGTTTGCAAGTCTTCTTCTGAAGCTCTAGAGACAATGCAAGCAACTCCTACTGTATAATACACACTTCTTGGTCCAAGCTGTAATCTAAAACTCTTTCAGCTATTTCTGGGTCTTCAATTGGTACAATGTAGTAGTACAGGTACTCCTTTGTTCCAGTTATGTCTCACTGTATACTTGCTAGCATTGGTCTGCTTTCTACAGGTTTTGCTACTTTATAATCATGCCCTTACTTTCCCTTCCCCTTTGCATCCTTTACTTTCAATCATTCTGCAACCTTCTTACAAGCTTCTCCTAACATTACTTCAAGCCTTTCAAGCTCTACAAGGTTCTCCACCTCCTCCTCTTCTTCTTCATCAACCTCTACTATTGTAACTGGTACAGGAGCTCCTAGACTGTGTACTACAACTGGTACAGCCTGTACAAAACTAACAGAGTGTATTTGTAACAACAGAAAGTAGCTATTAACCTTTTCCTTCAAGGTCTGCCCTATCCCAGAAATGGTGTTTCTGTTAGTCATAATAATTTTATTGTCTAGGCTCTGTGTACACTTCCTGTTTACAATGTATTCTAACACTTTTGAGCAACTGTGTATAAAATGTCTAGATTCTCTACAAAACACACAACTTCTGTTTCCTGATCCTCTGCCTGAACCTCCACTGTATCCTCCTCCTCCTGATCTTAGGCCTTGCTTCATTGACTCTACTTGCAATTGTAGACTCTGAAGCACTTCTACAACACTTGTCAAATTAACTTCCTCCTGTTTGACCAGAATCATAGGCTGACTTGCAAGTGTATCCAATCTACTAACTACTGTGAGTGTAGATCCCTTAAGGATTGAACCTGCTACAGCTATGACTTGCACAATATTGTACACAAGTCTGTCCTCATAGTTCAGATACTTGATTTCTAACTTCTGTATCAGCTTTTCCACAATTGCTCTACAGAACATGTACAGAAAAACACAGTAAGATTCCTCTAGTGACAGCTTATTGTTAGTTGTCAAATAGGTTACTATGAGTGTAAACTCTTAGTAGTATGTTCCCAAATTGTCCCTATTTGTAATTCCTCTCTCTGCCCATTTCTGTACTACAGCATCCAAGTCACTTCTAGTATATTACACTCCTGTCTTGAGACTCAGGTAATACACAATTACTCCTGTCTTAAATGTATCCTAAGACACTTTATCTACATTATCCCACAAATACTCCACTTCTACAGGCACATACTTCATTGTGAGCAGAATAATATCTGCTCTAGCTATGTTGCATTTGTTTGTAAGACTTTCTACATCTGTAAAATACCTTTGTAACTCTCAGGGCTTGGTTCTGTCAAAGGACAGTGTATCATGTGCTCTGTAACAAGACAGCTTCAGAACATTCAATGTAACCATTGGCTGCACTACTAGTCTTGGTTACAATAGAATTTGCATGTTTACTTATAGTTGCTAAAGTAGTTGTGTGTCACTTGCAAGTTGTTGTTACTGTAACTGGAGCTGTGTTGTTAACAATACACTGGCTGCTAGTAAGAGTGATGATACTAGCTACTAGACTGTCTCTGTTTCCTGTAGAGACAACTGTACTCTTCTGCAACACAGTGTTCTAGTTACAGTCAGTTGTAATGCTGATACAGTTTGGGAAAGTCACAGGGTAGCTAGCAATCTTGTACACAATTCTGGGGACATGAAATGTAGCAGTTTGTTGCAAATTCAGAAACTGATTACTTAGGGATTGAGTGATGATGTTACAAGATCTTCTTCTTCTTCCTCTTTGTTACTGACTCAAGCACTCTACTGTTCTAATAGCATTCCTAAGGTTTCTACAATATTGGATTCTGTACTTCTAGTATTCAGACTATTGAATGTTTTGTAGCACAATTGGATTCTAGCAGATCTATGTGTTCTACTCAATACAGGTACTGGTACTGACTGTGACTGAGTTGACCTAAGGCCACAGGCTAGTGTCTGAGAAACCTATTCAGGATGCTGAGAACTGTTGGAACTTGTGTTGTTTAACTATAGAAACCCTCCTCACAGTAGGCTCTAGATGAAACTCCTGTAAAGTGTCTAAGAGAAGAACACAGGTGATTTGTTAAGTTTGAGGGGGAGCTAAACCACAAGTCTTAGGAGACTAGAGTAGTTCTGAATAGGTGTGAGTTCTTCTAGCACAGTTGCAACCTTGGAAGAGAGATGTGAATAACAGAATGTGTACTTTGTAAAGTGTACAACAAATGATCTGATATGGAAACAATAAAGACTAAGACTATGCCTCATGCTAGAGGACTTCAAAACAAGAGACAAGAGCTAAATCAATAGGTGAACTATCTGAATTCCTCCTGTATCTAGTATATGAGTAGCTGTATTTATAGTTTTCCAAGTTCTGGAAAAGCATAGTACTAACAGGGAAATGTTATGACTGAACAAAAGAAAAATAACAAAATATACAAGAACAAATAAGAGAACCTTTTGCTAGAGGTTGGAAGAAAATAGGGTGAAAATGTATGAGGAAAATTTAAGTAGTCTGTATTCTAGCTACAGGAAATGTTATACAAAAGGGAAGAGCAAGATTTACATTAAAAGAAGTAGAAGGTTCTCATACTGTTATCATCTGATTGGTACAGACAAAGTGTGGAGAGTTCTGAGATTTCTGACAGTCTCCTAAGATCAACACTTTGATTGCCCTAATGTCCTATCTGATTAGAAGATTGTAGTACTTTGATCCAGGCAATAATAACATAATAGTTTGCTGAGCCACTTACTGTGACACAACTTGTGTTCTAAGCCTATAATAAGTACATGATTTATACATCCTGTAGAGAAAACAATGTGTGTAAGCCAATTCTGAGACTGTACACTCTTGTGGTTCTGTTTGCAAATACTTACAATGTAGAATAGTTGAGTGTTCTTAGAGTAGGCTTTTATAAGTCATGTGGGTGTTCAGAATTGATTGCTATGATTGTCTGTATATAATGTATAGTTCTTAGTATAATACTGATTGTTTTATCTTCTAGTATGTCTACTTGTAACTGTCTACAGTCATATAGTTGATTTAATGATTAGTAGGCTGAATGTAAGTTCTGTGTGTGTGTGAACATTGTTGCTTATTCTTTCTGCTTCCTTCCATCACTCTTACTATGTTATTACTACTCTCTAGCAAATCTGACAGTAAGTGTTATACTCTTTTCTACTCTTTTTATACTAATTTTGTGATTTTCCTTAGAAATTGTGTGTACAACAATGTAGTAGCTAGCAAGGGAATGGATGTGGATGACAAGCTAGTCAAACATATGCTTAGTAAGTACCTCTGTAAAGTACATTGTCTCTGGCTCATATACTAATATACTCTATAGGTTCTAACACAGAAAACAAACTAGAGAACAAGATTGTAAAGGAGGAAACTGACAGATCAATCATGGATCCTAAGTCTGAAGACAAAGAGAGCTCAGACAATAACATTCACAATGACAACAATTCAGAGAGTAAGAAGGTTTTGTCTGTACTAGTAAAGGGTCAATCTAATAGTGAGTCTCTTATTTCCTGTTTTCCAATCTGTCTACTAACACAGAACATCTTATAGATTGTAAGGCAATAGTAGAGGAGCTTACAAAAGTAAAGGAGGACAAGACTACTACTAGGGTGAAAGTAAAGGTAGAGACTGAGAAAGTAATACAGACTAAGGTTAAGAAAGAGGCTCAGACTAAGGTAAAGAAGGAGAAGGAGAGAGGAAAGGAGAAGGAGAAGGAGAAGGAGAAGGAGAAGGAGAGGGAGAAGGAGAAGGAGAAGGAGAAGGAGAAGGAGAAGGAGAAGGAGAAGGAGAAGGTTATAGTCTTAATACAGTCAGTAACAAAGTAGAAGGATAGGAAGGAAAAGGAGGGGTTTAAAAGTATGTGTGTAAGTATAACTAACAAATTGTGTATAATAACTAACTGTTTACACAGGTTCTAATACTGTTACAAACACAGAAAAGTCAAAGGTGGTAGTAGAAAAGGGGAACAAGCTAGGTATAAATTAAATGTATAACTAACAAATTGTACACTACTAATGTTATTTTTGTCTAGTTTCTAAAGAATTTGTAAAACTAGAAAAGAAAAAGCTAGTTACTAAGAAAGAGAAGGTCAACACAAAAAAGGAATGGAAGGAGAAACAAGTTATAGTCAGTAAGTACAAGTATGACTAACAAATTGTACTAAGCTGAAACAATGTTTCTCCTAGTTCCTTAAGTAGTTACAAAGTTAGAAAAGAAGAAAGAGGACAAAAGTAAGGAAAAAGGTAATGTGGATGAGGGGTAGTTGATTTTCTGAGTATACTAACTCTATTTTGTTGTCTAGAGCTAGTACTAGTACTCCTGAGTAAGAAGTACACTATTGTAAAGGTAGAGATTCTAGTCTCTAGTAAGGAAATATGTGTAAAAAACCAGAAAGTTGTGATAGAGTCTTTAAGTAAGGAGGACAAGGATATCCCTCCAGATTAGGTAGAGGGAATGGTCTTCTACACACCTGAGTGTGTAAAGTGTGTAGAGAGGTACAAGGGTCCTCAGGGATTCACTTGCTAGACTGTAATGAATTAACCATACTATAGTAATCTAAGTAAGTCTGTTTCAATCTTATTTTTGACTGTATTAATAGTGATTGTTTGTGTAGAAAACCAGTACACAGTGTACATATTCTACTACTCTAGATGTAGTCTGAAGGGAATCTAGTATAAGACTAGAGGGCAAACTACAGAATTGTATAGTACAACTCAGAACCTACATTCTGTCATCCCTCTAATCACACATAGTAAAGCCAGAACAGTCTGTAACCTCTACTCACAGATGACTAAGGAGCTGAACAACCTAGAGTTGTAGCTGATAATAATGAAGAACAAGTTTAATGTAAAGATTATAGCTCTAAGGTAGGGTATTAACTTCTTAGTTATAGTAGCAGAAGTCTCTATAGATAGTAGGGTGGAAGAGTTAGAGTAGGAAATAGAACAGGGTAGAAAGTAGTAAAATAAAAAGTCCAGTTATGTTTTTATGAAAAAAACCAGAAATGTAAGGAATAAACAGAATGGAACAGAAATGGATAGAATGGATAGGAAAATAGATAAAATAGAGAGTTAAGAGGAATGGAATAGATGGATGGATATTTTTATGATTTAAGTATGGAACTAGTGGAATATGATAGGAATAGGTGGAAAAGAATCATAATTTGTATAAAGGGTTATATGCTTATAGAATGTTGTATAGGCTTTTACAATTTATTGTAAATGAGAAGGAATGTAACAGAAGATCAGAAGTATGTGAATATAAAACATAACAAAGCATAGAGAACTACAGTTGAACACAGTATTTACAGATTTACACAACTGTTAAGTGTTACTAGTAGGGAATCAATCCCTATATTTTAGTTTCCAGTACAAGACTAGGAGGGTATATTGAAAAATTACACATTCTTGAATCAGGAGTCTGTGACTTCTGCACTTGGTTCTACTTCAAGTATAGTATCTAAAGCACAGTCATCTAGATCATCCATATTCTTACAACTAGTCCTGTACAGTTCTGTATCTTCTAGTATTAGTTCCACAGTATTAATAAGACACAAGATAGGAACTGTTAAACATGAATGTGGAAAATATGGAATTAAGCAAAATGCTGTGATACATAACTTGGCCACTACTCTATCCAGTTCTGCTATAACATAAGTGTTTCCTTTCATTCTTCACACTACTACAAACAGTCTAAGGTATTACAGTTTCATCTTTCATCCTAAGTCATTGCTCACTTTCAAATTGTGGATTAGTACTAGTACACCTGGAGCAAAGTCATAGTCCTTAATCCAATTACAATTGACTTCTACAAAATGCTTTACATATCTTTTGTAGGCTTTCTGTACACATTCCATCATTTGTGTAAGGTCATCCAGTCTCTTCTACAATTGTTACACTTGTATCACTATCAGTTCCTCTGTTGTTAGTAGTGATCCTTTGGGTGGAACCAAATATGTTGCCTCATTCAGGTCAAACAGTAATATTGGCTCTACTCTATAAACAAGGTAATAAGGAGAATATCCAGTCACTTTCTGAATTGTAATCCACTCTGCCTAGAACACAGAATGTGTGTACTTATACTAATGTCCAATATCATCTCCTACTGTCTTTACAATTGCTTCCTGTATGTCCAAGTGTTTCTACTCAATAATTCTGTTTACACAGGAGTTATATACAGAAATCTGAATATGATTAATGTGGTATTGTTCTTACAAATAGTCCAACACTACAATGTAAGGCATTCTGTTGTCCATTACAAGCTCAGGACATACTCTATATTAGTATAGAAGTTTCTCAAAGATGAACTGTCCTATTGTCCTTCTGTTCTCTGTACAAAGCATGCAAAACTCCAGATACTCTGATAATGAATAGTATGTATACACAATATATTAGAATCTTCCTGCTTTCAGCATAACCTTTGTATCTATGTGGATCTTTTGGAAAAGCAGCACAATCTCCAGAATACTTAGTAGAATCAGTACTTGTTGTATCTACTGAGTCTGACATGCATAACAAGTCCTAATGAAGTACTTGATGTCTTCTGCAAGTAATGGCCACTAGAACCAATCTAGTAAACAGGCTCATACTACAAAGATTCCCTTGTGTCCTAAGTCTTTGTGTGCTATCCTAACCAACTCCCATCTCCTGTCCTTATCCAGCACAATCTGATGCTTTCCTTTAGGACCTTAATGCCAAATCTTGTTGTTCTGTACAAAGAACTGTACTGTGTATTGTATAAATGTCAGAAAATCAGTATCTACAATTCTGCTTGGTTTGTAGAGCAAGCCAAGATACTCTTTCACAGCCTTCAGCCTTGCTTCTTGCCTTTCAGCAGTTAGTGATTGTAGAAATCATTCTACTGTTGTATTCAAACCCTCAGTCTCATTACTACAGATACTACACACAACCCCTATTGGCTCTAGATTGTCACCTTCTGCTTTGTCATCTGCTCCCTCTACCTTCTCAGTTCCCACAACTCTGCAAGACTCTCCTCCAGGTTCCTACTCCTGTAGTCCTTCACCTGCTTCATCTTCCACTCTTCTGTGTTCTGGATCAGGTCATTCTAGTCTATCTTAACATATCCAATTCTAGTTCCCTTTCAGAATAATGACTTCCAGTAATAATCTATGTTACAGTCTACTAGAACATCTTGCCTGTAGCATGTCCTTGTTTACTTAAAATGATTTGTCAATAATGTTGTTGTGTGTCTCCCAGCACATTGTATTTAAGACCTAGGACTGTATTTCTACACACTTGACTAACAAAGCTTTGTGTTCTGTAGACCTGCAAATCTCTAGCTGATGTCTGTGTTGTGTAGATTCTATTTCTACTGTGTAAAATCTGTATGACTTGTCAATCCAGTCTTCATAGGTTTCATTGTCTGGGGGGTCTTTAGGTGCTACTCAGTGTTACAATAATCCATCCATACACTTAAAGTCTAATGTAGGAATGTAACAGAACTCAAAATCAAATAGCAAAATACTAGCTATCTAGCAATTGATTGTAGTATTAGGCTGTAGGTCAGGCTTATTAATCATTCCCTTTATGTATGAAGCATCCATTTCCACAATTAATTTCTTAATGTTTATAAGATATATGCACAATGTGTAAAGTGTATAATAAAGTCTGAACAGCTCTATTTTTGCTTACAAATATTGCACTTGTATTACATTCTAGTTAATTGATCCAAATCAATTTATTCTCTGTTTGCAATCCAGGTGCTCCTGACTAATATACTATCCTACTCTAATGATAGACAAATCTACTGTCAAGACTACTAGATACTCTAACTCATAGTCAATTAGTGTTAGTGTAGGACAATGTAAAACTGCTTCCTTGAGTACATCCATAGATTTCTATGTTTTGTCATTCTAATTGAATATCAAGTTCTTTTGTATAAGTTGATTGAGTGGTTGTGCTAACTTTGTATAATTTTGAATAAAAACACAAAGCACTCCTACTGTTCTGAGAAATCCCTGTACTTCCATAACACTCTTACAAGGTGGCCAATCCCTAACCTTCTGTATTTGCAATTCTTCAGCCTCTCTCCCTAAATATGTCAGCTTATGCCTAACAAATATTGTGGATTTGTTACAAAGTATCATCTTCTTCCCAGAAAATGTCCCTCCTACAGCTTTCACTCTCTGCAAAATCTGGTTTATGTCCATCAGATACTTGTATACAAACTTCTGTATTCCCTCATTCTTGAGAAGTGTTTCCTCTGTTCTGTCTGCTTTCTCATATCTCAAGCAGGGTCCAATTACTAGAACATTGTCTATGTATAGGTTTATAACATGTAGAATCTTGTTACAAAGAATAAACACTAAGTCATTATACAGAATCTGTACTGAGTTAGTGTAACCTATTAGTAATACTGTCAAGCAATACATCCCTAGAGGTGTCTGGAACATTGTCAGATCTCTAGACTGCTCATCCAAACTCCTCTAATCAAACACAATATGCAAATCAAGTTACATATAGTATGCACAACCTTTACAGCTTTCTACAATTAGTTCCATGTTCAGCAGAACAGCTGTGTCCTTTATTATAACTGTGTTTAACCTCTGCAAATCAATAATAAATTGTAAGGATACTCTGTCTTTCTTTGTAATGCAAAACCATTGTGATTAATAGGAGGAATTTGACAGTTCTATCACTCTGTTACACAACTTCTCCTTCAACAACTCAATCACCCTCTTCTCAATTCTGCATACAATCAGAATACTTTTCTCTACCTATAGTACATACTCTACAGTCAGAATTTGAATAGGATCAAAGTACATAGGATCCAATGTTCCTTACTCCTCTTCTGTCCACACAAACACTTCTGACTGTAGTATTAATAGGTTCTCTACAAGTTTCCATTCTTCCAGCCATAGGAATCCTAATTGCAATTCTCTAATTACTTACATCCATTCTTCTGTAAGTCAGCCAGTAGGCACAAAGGGCTGTAGTATTGTTGGTAATATAGGCATTCTGGCTAGGGGATTGGAGTACTGTTGTCTGACTATGTGGAACTCCTCTGGAAGCACTCTAAGTACAGGGTACACCTTATTTACAACTTTCTTGTAAGCCTACAAAACTGTGTCAAGTTTGTCATCCAGTGTATCAAGAATTACTGACTTCTGTGACTCTAGTACCTCTATCATTCATGATTCTGTGACTCATGATCCCTGACTATAATCCTTTCTTACATTTACTCCATTTCCTTTGTCTCTTCCTCTGTATAGAATCATTACCTTACTATTACTCTTCTACTTGTTTGTTCCTAATCTGCTTGTCATATACACATCTCCCTGGAATTATAGTGTTTCTGGTTCCTTAACACTTCTCAAAAATCTGTCTCTAGCTTGTATCACAGTGTCCTTACTCTAGTAGACAGAGACTACCTCCTGGACAGATCATTCAGGTCCTGAAGTATTATGTACTGCTCCCTATTTGCAAAATCTTTAGTTTCACATTCTATAGTTGTAAAGAATAGTCTACCTAGCAAGATCCTGAACAGAGCTTTCTACACAACTTGTACTATAATATCTATGTAAAGTATTCCTATAGAGAGTTGCAACCTCAGAATCTGTCCTACAGTCAATCCCTGACCTATGTCTACTGTTTCAAGCATAATGACCATATTACAATCTAACAGAATCTTCAATACTTCCTATATGTCAGCTCAAACTATGTTTACACTTGAACCCTAGTCTAGTACACAATCTACCTCAATTTTTCTGTCTACTATTACTTTAAGCATACAGAGTAGAAGCAAATAGTTGACCTCTGTTGACACATTGTAATACTGCTACAGTATACAAATGTTCAATCCTGTAACAGGCAGCTCTCTACTGTAGAATGTAGTGTTTCTATCTGTTCAGCACCTTAACATAACTAGTTTGCAAGTCTTCTTCCAAAGCTCTGGAGACAATACAAGTAACTCCTACTGTGTAATACACACTTCTTAGTCTAAGCTGTAATCTAAAACTCTTCCAGCTATTTCCAGGTCTTTAATTAGTGTAATGTAGCAGTATGAGTACTCCTTTGTTCTAGTTGTGTCTCACTACATACTTGCTAGCATTAGTCTACTTTCTGCAGGTTTTGCTACTTCATAATCACACCCTTACTTTCCCTTCCCCTTTACATCCTTTGCTTTCAATCATTCTACAACCTTCTTACAGGCTTCTCCTAGCATTACTTTAAGCCTTTCAAGCTCTGCAAGGTTCTCCACCTCCTCCTCTTCTTCTTCATCAACCTCTATCATCATAACTGGTACAGGAGCTCCTAGACTGTGTACTACAACTGGTACAGTCTGTACAAAACTAACAGAGTGTATTTACAATGACAGAAAGTAGCTATCAACCTTTTCCTTCAAGGTCCACCCTATCCCAGAAATAGTGTTTCTGTTAGCTATGATAATTTTATTGTCTAGGCTCTGTACACACTTCCTGTTTGTAATGTATTCTAACACTTTTGAGCAACTACATATAAAATGTCCAGATTCTCCACAAAACGTGTAACTTCCATTTCCTGATCCTCTGCCTGAACCTCCACCATATCCTCCTCCTCCTGATCTTGGGCCTTACTTTATTGACTCTACTTGTGATTGTAGACTCTGAAGCACTTCCACAATGCTTGTCAAATTAACTTCCTCCTGTTTGACCAGAATCACAGGCTAACTCACAAGTGTATCTAATCCACTAACTGTTGTGAGTGTAGATCCCCTAAGGATTGAACCTGCTGTAGCTACAACTTGTACAATATCATACACAAGTCTGTCCTCATAGTCTGGATACTTGATTTCTAACTTCTGTGTCAGCTTTTCTACAATTGCTCCACAGAACACACATAGAAAAACACAGTAAGATTCCTCTAGTAACAGCTTATTGTTAGTCATCAAATAGGTTGCTATGAGTGTAAACTCTCAGTGGTACATTCCCAAATTGTCCCTATTTGTAATTCCTCTCTCTGCCCATTTCTGTACTATAGTATCCAAGTCACTTCTAGCATATTGTGCTCCTGTCTTAAGACTTGGGTAATACACAATTACTCCTGTCTTAAATGTATCTCAAGACACTTTATCCACATTATCCTACAAATCCTCCACTTCTACAGGCATGTACTTCATTACAAGCAGAATGATATCTGCTCTAGCTATGTTGTATTTATTTGTAAGACTTTCTACATCTGTGAAATACCTCTACAACTCTTAGGGCTTGGTTCTGTCAAAGGACAGTGTATTATGTGCTCTACAATAAGGTAGCTTCAGAACATTCAATGTAGCCATTAGCTGTACTACTGGTCTTGGTTGTAATAGAATTTGTGTGTTTACTTGTAGTTGCTGAAGTAGTTGTGTGTCACTTGCAAGTTGTTGTTGCTGTAACTGGAGCTGTGTTGTTAATAATACACTAGTTACTAGTGAGAGTAATAATACTAGCTGCTAGACTGTCTCTGTTTCCTGTAGAGACAACTGTGCTCTTCTGTAACACAGTGTTCCAGTTATGGTTGGTTGTGATACTGATACAGTTTGGGAAAGTCACAGGGTAGCTAGCAATCTTGTGTACAATTCTGGAGATGTGAAATGTAGCAGTTTGTTACAAATTCAGAAACCAATTACTTGGGGATTGAGTAATGATACTACAAGATCTTCTTCTTCTTCCTCTTTGTTACTGACTCAAGTGCTCTGCTGTTCTGATAGTGTTCCTAAGGTTTCTATAATATCAGATTCTGTACTTCTGGTGTTCAGACTATCAGACGTTTCACAGTACAATTAGATTCTAGCAGATCTGTGTGTTCTGCTCAATACAGGTACTAGTACTGACTGTGACTGAGTTGACCTAAGACTACAGGCTGGTGTCTGAGAAACCTGTTCAGGATGCTAAGAACTGTTGGAACTTGTGTTGTTTAACTATAGAAACCCCCCTCACAGTGGGCTCCAGATGAAACTCCTGTAAAGTGTCTAAGAGAAGAACACAGGTGATTCATTAAGTTCAAGGGGGAGCTAAACCACAAGTCTTACATCACGAAAAAGTCGCAACAAATGTATTTAATAATAGCAAAAGTAAACTAATAAAATGATTTCATAAGCATTACATTCTAAAATAATACTTGTATTTCACTTGTAATGTAATTATAATGATTGTATATAAATGTAAGAAATATACAAAGTTTCTATTAAACTACAAACATGTTTTAGAGTAAGTAAGCTTACTAATAGTATTATTACAACATTACATGTGAGGTACAAGTACTCAACTCCTATTATAATATGCTAAAATTATATTATAAGTTATTTGTAACAATAGTTGATTGATTATAATAGTCATAAAAGTAATATGTTGTGCTTGTAAGTTAATTACAATACTTTTAGTAAGATAATATACAATTATATATATTAATAATGTTAACAATCACTCTGTCAGACTTATAATATAATTTGTTTTTACCTTTAAACAATATATCGAAGTGATTACATAATCGAGT
>NW_006760397.1:428345-474559 GCF_000271605.1 Fomitiporia mediterranea MF3/22 | reverse complement strand
GACCAAAACGTGGTGACGAAGACTACGTCAAACAGCCTGAGAATGCGTTCATCCTTGTCCAACACAAATCCCACTCGCAGAAGAATGAGGCAGAGGCAGCTGGTGGTGTAGGGGTTGGGACTGTAGAAATGGCGTATTATTTACTATTTTTGTATTCTATAATTTAAATATAATTATATTTGATTAATTATTTGATACAAAATTGTATACTAAGCAAAAGCAAACCATTCAAATGCTTGTAATGACTTATAAGCATTATAAGCAGATATTATACTTTCTCAAATAAATAAGTATGTCTTAGTCTTGTAATCTTAGAAAGTGTTATAATCACTTTTATAACTTGACAATTTATAAAATTATAATAGAAATTGCCAAGTTTTAAAAGTATTCTTACTTACTTATCTAACATTGTACTGTCATTACTTAACCCCCCAGGAAGATTATAAGTAATTGGACAAATTTTATAAAATATACAAAATATACAAGATTACAAGCAAGTATAATACTTAAGACTTTTTCGTGACGTAGGAGACTAGAGTAGTTCTGAATGGGTGTGAGTTCTTCCAGCACAGTTGCAACCTTGGAAGAGAGATGTGAATAACAGAATGTACACTTTGTAAAGTACACAACAAACAATCTGATACAGAAACAATGAAGACTAAGACTATGCCTCACACTAGAGGACTTTGAGACAAGAGACAAGAGCTAAATCAATGGGTGAACTATCTGAATTCCCCCTGTATCTAGTACATGAGTAGCTGTATTTATAGTTTTCTGAGTTCTGGAAAAGCATAGTACTAATAGGGATATGTTATGACTGAACAAAAGAAAAATAACGAAATATACAAGAACAAATAAGAGAACCTTTTGCCAGAGGTTGGAAGAAAATAGGGTGAAAATGCATGAGGAAAATTTAAGTAGTCTGCATTCTAGCTACAGGAAATGTTATGCAAAAGGGAAGAGCAAGATTTACATTGAAAGAAGTAGAAGGTTCTCATACTGTTATCATCTGATCAGTACAGACAAAGTGTGGAGAGTTCTGAGATTTCCAGCAGTCTCCTAAGATCAACACTTTGATTGCCCTAATGTCCTATCTGATTGGAAGATCATAGTACTTTGATCCAGGCAATGATGACATAATGGTTTGCTGAGCCACTCACTGTGACACAACTTGTGTTCTGAGCCTATGATAAGTACATGATCTGTACATCCTGTGGAGAAAACAATGTGTGTAAGCTAATTCCAAGACTGTACACTCTTGCAGTTCTGTTTACAAATGCTTGTGATGTGGAATAGTTGGGTGTTCTCAGAGTAGGCTTCTATGAGTCACATGGGTGTTCAGAATTGATTGCTGTGATTGTCTGCATGTGATGTACAGTTCTTAGCATGATGCTGATTGTTTCAGTATATAGAGTAGAAGTAAATAGTTGACTTCTACTGTTGTGTTACAATACTACTATAGTACACAAAGGTTCAATCCTGTAACAGGTAGCTCTCTACTATAGAACACAGTGTTTCTGTCTGTTTAGTATCTTAATGTAACTAAATTGTAAGTCTTTTTCTAAAGCTTTAGAGAAATTATAAGTAACTCCTACTATATAATACACACTTTCTAGTCTAAACTGTGATCTAAAACTCTTCCAACTATTTTCAGGTCCTTAATTAGTATAATGTAACAGTACAGGTACTCCTTTGTTCCAGTTCTGTCTTACTGTGTACTTACTAGCATTAGTTCAACATTTGTAGGCTTTGTTACTTTATAATCACACTCTTACTTTCCCTTCCCCTTTACATTCTTTACTTTCAATTGTTCTACAACCTTCTTACAGGCTTCTTCTAGTATTACTTTAAGTCTTTCAAGCTCTGTAAGGTTCTCTACCTCCTCCTCTTCTTCTTTATCAACCTCTACTATTGTAACTAGTATAAGTACTTCTAAACTGTATACTATAACTAGTACAGTCTGTATGAAACTAACAGAGTACCTTTGTAACAACAGAAAGTAGTTATTAACCTTTTCCTTCAAGGTCCTCCCTATCCTAGAAATAGTGCTTCTATTAGTTATAACAATCTTATTGTTTAAACTCTATGTACACTTCCTATTTATAATGTATTCTAACACTTTTGAGCAACTGTGTATAAAATGTCCAGATTCTCTGTAAAACACACAACTTCTACTTCCTAATCCTCTACTTGAACCTCTACTGTATCCTCCTCCTTCTGATCTTACACCCTACTTTATCAACTCAACTTGTAATTGTAGACTCTAAAGTGCCTCTACAATACTTGTCAAATTAACTTCCTCCTACTTGACTAGAATCATAGGCTAGCTTACAAGTGTCTCTACTCTACTAACTACTGTGAGTGTAGATCCTTTAAGGATCAACCCTACTGTAGCTACAACTTGTACAATATTGTATACAAGTCTGTCCTTATAGTCTGAATACTTGATTTCTAACTTCTGTATTAGTTTCTCTACAATTACTCTATAGAATACATACAGAAAAATGTAGCAAGATTCCTCTAGTAACAGTTTATTGTTAGTTGTCAAATAGGTTACTATAAGTGTAAACTCTTAGTAGTATGTTTCTAAATTTGTTATGGTTCTCTACTCTTATACTTTTAGTTCTGAGGGTTCTGCACCCTTCTGTACTAGAACTTAGGACTTCTGTCCCTTAGAGGCACTGTTTATAGACTATATGTGTACTGACTCTTACTACTACCCTTCCTTACTTCATCATTCCATTCCTTTGACCACTCCTTCATTCTTTGTTCATTCTATAGTCTCTTACCCTTTGTCCATCCCTTCATTCTTTGTACCTTTATCTTTGATCTTCCCTTCTTTCATTCTTCATGGTTTATCATTCTTAGTAGCTCATACTTCCTGAGTACTCTTGTGTAGTTTAGTATATATAGGTGTACAAGATCAGACTGGTCCTGTAGTCTTGATCTTGTCTACTCTAGGTAGTCCTGTACTCTTAGGCTCACTCTATATACTCTACCTTGTCTCACTCTCTCACTCTCTCCACCTGTTCTACAAGTTCTGACTATGTTCTAGTACTTGTATTCTGTATTTCTGTTGTGTAAGATAGTTGTAGCCTGGGTCCCCTCACTAAGCCTTTAGGTCCCCTCTACACTGTTACTAACATTAGATTAAGACTACCTATTACTACCCTACAACTCTCCTACATTTTGAGCATTAGTACTTGCTATTGTATTAATCTCTTTTCTTTGTCCTGACCCTTTTACATTTTTAAATTTTAAACTTTCTAAACCCTTTTAAACTTTTGCTACCCTTCTTCTATTCATTACCCCTTTTAGTTTAGTGTTGATTCCTTTGTAGTGTAAACATAAACCCTCCTGTACCAACTGCTACCCCTACTGTCCTACCAGATCAGTAGTTATGAGTAGAACTAGCTCAATATGTGTAAACCTTCATCTAAGAGGCCTTTACCAACTATGTGCTCTCAGCCCTTTCAGAACCTGTTCTGATTGTTTCAGAAGTTGCAACCTGTTCTGGAAAGAAAGTGTATGTAGCCTGCCCTTTAGACTTTAATAGGTAGTACTTTAAGGACTTCTAGTACTAAGTCAAACTATATATGGCTATTACTTTGACCAATCTATCCTCAGATCTCAATTGTGTCCTATTTGTCCTCTCCTTCATGAAGGAAGGCAACACAGCCACCTGGGCCCAGAACTGGATCAAAAGCTATTAGATTGGAAGCCTGATCTGACTTTAGAACAATGAGTTGTATTCAGAATTTATAGGGCAACTCTATACTTCCTTTATTAATCTGAATAAGAAGTATAATGTGTAGAACAAGCTTGTGTCTCTGTAACAGGGCAAACATTCTGCCAATACCTTCTTTCAGGAGTTCAATATCCTGGCCTAGAAGGTAGGATTCATACTCAGGTTTAATAATGTTCTTATTAGAATACTTGAAAAAGCTCTTTACTCAGAACTAGTTAATAAGATCCTTAGAATAATACTAGAACTAGTCACTTACACTGAGTAGAAGACACACACTATCTCCTTCAACCAAGTCACAGCTTAAATGTGTCAAGTCTGTACAGAATGCTTACACATGTGTCTAGCTCTAACAGTTCTGAGCCCTCAGATCAATCTGTCTGTAATTCACAATCAATCTGTTCTAATAAACATTAGAGAAGCCTGAAAGTAAGGAGTATGCTTTGCCTGTAGAAAGTCAGAGTACTAGATTAAGGACTGTCTACAGAAGCAACAGTATATCTGTCAGGTCATTAGAGTAATAATGAGTAACAAACAGGATTTGTAGTAAGAAGCCTTTTCTACAAATCTGAAAGTCACCTCAGAACTCCTAAACCCTGACTACATACTCTAGGATTTTGTAGAGGCCCAACAGTGAATGTAGTACTGAAGGGCTATAACTTGGATTTTTTAATAGCTACTTTTGATTCAATAAACACTGTAGGATTAGAAGTAAATAAAGTAAGAAAAGTAGAAAAAGTAGAAAAAGTAGAAAAAATAAGTTAACAAAATTATTTATTAGAAAGAAAAAAGTTGAAAACAAAAGTAGATAGTTCTCCTATTTCTTCTAATTCTTTTGATTCTTCTCTTTACACTTTATCTGAGTCTAAATCTACACAATCCAACCTACTACTTCTACATTCTAAGATCTTAGAACATTCAGAACACTACCTAGCCCTGTTTACTACTCAGTAGTTTGTCTATAGTATTAAGTAGGAATGGTCTCAGCTGAGTTCACAGCTGAGGACATGAGTCTGTCCTTGTTGAAAGAGAGAGGTTAATAAGGAAATGTTAGTATATATACTTACCCTCTTAGATAATAAGGCTGTACAAGCTGTACATTCTCTTCAGAACAAGTAGTAGTTTATCTAAGGATGTTCTGAGTACTAGCTTCAGGTCCCTATCCTCTTGGCTCCCTTCTCAGAATCCTTCTAGATCTGAATAATAGCTCTAGTAGACAGTAGATACACTAGTTCATACATTAACAAGGCCTTTATACAGGAACACCACCTTCCTACTTAATGTGTTCCACTTCTAATCCTAGTATACAATGTGGACAGAACTCTAAACCAGAATGGTTGAATCACTAAGTTTGTCCAACTACAGATGACTATTCAGAATCATAAGGAAAGTATTAAGTTCAGAGTCACCAATCTTAGAAAGACAGATGTCTTCATCAGATTCAAATGGCTTAAGGCTTACAACCCTACTATTAACTAGTTAGAGTAGACACTTGTGTTCAATCAGTGTTCTGAGTCTTGTAGCTACCTTACACTACTGTTCTGAGTAAATGTAAATACTTCCAACATTACTAACAGTTCTAATGAAGGTGACCAGTTGTTCTTCTTTGACTAGGATAGATATGTGGATACATATTCTAGTCAAGGTAGAACAGAGTTGATCTGAAGGATGTTCAAGACAGAACCAGTCTAGAACCCTCTCAGAACAACTCTACTCTAGAACACACATAGACTCAGCCTGCTAGATTTTGTCTGAGAGTTCCCTAAAGTCTTTAGTAAAGAGGAATTCAACCAGCTTCCTAAACACTATCTTTAGAACTATGTAATTGAATTGACTAAGGGTTTCTAACCTAAGGATTGTAAGGTCTACCTACTCAACAGAGACAAGCAGGAGGTACTTAATGAGTTCCTTTAGGAAAATCTTTAGAACAGCCAGATCTGACCCTTAAAGTCCTCTATGGCCTCCCCTTTCTTCTTTGTTAAAAAGAAAGATAGGAAGCTTTACCTAGTCTAGGATTATTATTGTCTTAATAAGGGTACTATTAAAAATAAGTACCTACTCCCCCTGATTCAGGAGCTCATTAATAAGACACATACATTCAGGGTTTTCACTAAGTTGGACATTTGATAGGAATACAATAATATTCAGATCTAAGACAGAGATGAGTAGAAGGCTGTATTCTAAACTAATTACAGATTGTACAAACTGACTATAATGTTCTTCAGACTAACTAACTTACCTACAACATTCTAGTCATTCATGAATCACATTCTTACAGATCTGATTAACTCAGAGCATGTTAGTGTGTATCTAGACAACATTCTGATCTTCACTCAGACAGTTGAGCACTATTACTGACTGATTCAAGCAGTTCTACAATAGCTCTAAGATAATAAACTGTTCCTCTAAGAAGTAAAGTACTCTTTTATACAGGAGTCAGTAGATTATCTGAACTTTGTGATTGGTGGAGGAGAGGTCTGTATGGATCCAGCAAAGGTAACTATAGTCCAGAACTGGCTACAACCTCAGAACCTGAAACAGGTCCAAGTATTCCTTAGGTTTGCAAACTACTACTAATACTTTATTTGAGGCTTTAGTACTATTACCTGGCCCCTTCATGATCTTACTAGCAAGGATGTTCCTTAGTAATAGGATGATCAGTAGTAGTCTGCATTCAAGTCCCTCAAGCAGGCCATTACTAGCAAGCCTGTATTAGTAGTTCTAACAGTTGTAGACAAGTTCTGAGTCAAAACTAACTCTTCTAACTTTACAAATAGAGTAGTACTGTCTCAGTTCATTAATGGAAAGTAGTGTCCAATAGTGTTCTAATCAGAATCCCTCTCTGTAACAGAACAGAACTACCCTATCTATAATAAGGAACTCCTTACAATTGTCTGTTCCCTAGAGGAGTAGTGTTAATATCTCCTTAGTACTATACAGAAGTTTGAGATTTAGAGTGATCACCTTAATCTCTAATACTTCTGAGTGCCTCAGAAGCTCAACCACTACTAAGCCTGCTGAATGTTAGAACTGTAGAACTATGACTTTGTACTGACTTACAAACCTAGAACACAAATGATGAAAGCTGATTTACTCTTAAAACAAGTAGGTTATAAAAGGGGGGAGAATAATAACAAAAATCTTGTTCTCCTAGACAATTCCTGTTTCATGTCTGAGACAATCCAAGAGATCTGGCTTGAATCTGAGGATGTTAACTTTATTACCTACATACAGTAAGCTCTAAGACACACATAGGACTAGGTTGTAGTAAAGTAGCTAGAAAAGCAGGCTAGGGATTAGGAGGAGGATAAGGATGGACAGGTTTACTAGGAAGGCTAACTGTATGTTCTGAAGGATCAGAAGCTGTAGGAGGACATTGTCTGAGCTTATTACAACAATCTGACCACAGGACATCTGAGCTGACACAAAACACAGGAACTTATTACTCAGAACTACTAGTAGCTAGGAATGTAGAGGGAAATCCTAAAGTACATGACTGGTTACAATACATACTAACAGACTAAGGCCTACCAGACAAGGGTTTAGGCTCCCCTACATCCACATTGGATCCTGGATCACTCTTAGGAAGAAGTCTTAGTAGACCTGATTAGTGAGCTACCTAAGTCTTAAGGTTATAATACTATCTGTATAATTGTTGACCAATTCTCTAAGCAAGTCTACACAGTTCTGACCCAAACAGAACTCACTTCTGAAAGTATAGCACACATCTATCAGGATCATGTCTTCTAGTTGTACAGACTCTCTCAGAAGCTCATTCACAATTACAGACTGTAATTCAAGTTAAAATTCATACAGGACTTGTATGTACTTCTCAGAATTCAAGGAAACCCTTCTACTACATATCACCTACAGACTGACAGTCAAACTGAGTAAGTCAATCAGGAGATCAAGCTCTACTTCCAGATGTTTATTAATCATTAGTAATTGGATTGGTCTGAATGGTTAGCTCTGGCAGACTTTGTGCACAATAATTAGTAACACTCTATAACAGAACAGTCCCCATTCTTCCTCAATCATAAGAGACATCTGTACTAGGGGACAGTTCTAAACCAGAACAGTAGTTCTGAATCTGTAACAGACTTTGCAGAACAGATACACAGAACTAGAGAGGATGTACAAGCTCTTCTAGAGAAGGTAGTACAGGTTATAAAGCAGAACTATGATTGGAAGAGGTCTGTAGCTAAGGATTACCAGCCTAGTAACAAAGTTATGCTAGAAGCCACTAATCTAACCTTAGATTGCCTAATGAAGAAGTTGGACAACAAATGCTTTAGACCCTTTGTCATTAAAAAGAAGGTTAGTGCCTCTGTCTACAAACTCTAACTTCCAGCAATATAGAGGCACATACACTCAGTGTTCAACAAGGTTCTACTGTCTTAGTACTACAATCCAGGTTTTCCTTCACAACAAAGACCCCTACTGCCTCCACCAGAACTCATCAGCTCTGAACTAGAATACAAAGTAGAGTACATAGTGGATGCTAAGTTGCTGTACAGAAAACTCAAATTCCTTGTTTACTAGAAAGAGTACCCAGTTGAGGAGCACACTTGGGAACCTACTAAGAACCTTGCCTACACTTCTAAGACAATCTAAGATTTCTATCAGCTTCATCCTAGTGCTCTGCACAAACTCAGCCTTACAGATTTCCAAGCCCTACTGTTCTGACTTATGCCTGAGCTACTAACCAAGCCTAATGTTCACCAATTAGGACAATTGGTTTTAGAGGGGGGGTGATGTTATAGTTCTCTACTCTTGTACCTTCAGTTCTGAGGGTTCTACACCCTTCTGTACCAGAACTCAGGACTTCTGTCCCTCAGGGGTGCTGTCTATAGACTATATGTATACTGACTCTTACTACTACCCTTTCTTACTTCATCATTCTATTCCTTTGACCACTCCTTCATTCTTTGTTCATTCTATAGTCTCTTACCCTTTGTCTATCCCTTCATTCTTTGTACCTTTATCTTTGATCTTCCCTTCTTTCATTCTTCATAGTTTATCATTCTTAGTAGCTTATACTCCCTGAGTACTCTTGTGTAGTTTAGTATATATAGGTGTACAAGATCAGACTGGTCCTGTAGTCTTGATCTTGTCTACTCTAGGTAGTCCTGTACTCTTAGGCTCACTCTATATACTCTACCTTGTCTCACTCTCTCACTCTCTCTATCTGTTCTGCAAGTTCTGACTATGTTCTAGTGCTTACATTCTGTATTTCTGTTGTGTAGGATAGTTGTAGCCTGGGTCCCCTTGCTGAGCCTTCAGGTCCCCTCTATACTGTTACTAACAAAATTGTCCCTATTCATAATTCCTCTCTCTACCTACTTCTGTACTACAGTATCTAAGTCACTTCTAGCATATTATACTCTTATCTTAAGGCTTGAGTAATACATAATTACTCCCCTCTTGAATGTATTCTAAAACACCTTATCTGTATTATTCTACAAATCCTCTACTTCTACAGACACATACTTTATTACAAGTGGAATAATATCTACTCCTACTATGTTACATTTGTTTGTAAGACTTTCTATGTCTACAAAATACCTTTACAACTCTCAGGGCTTGGTTCTGTCAAAGGACAGTGTATTAGAATTTGTGTGTTTACTTGTAGTTACTAAAGTAGTTACATGTTACTTACAAGCTGTTATTACTGTAACTAGAGCTGTGTTGTTAACAATATACTAGTTGCTAGTAAGAGTAATAATACTAGCTACTAGACTGTCTCTATTTCCTACAGAGACAACTGTACTCTTCTGTAATGTAGCATTCCAGTTACAGTCAGTTGTAATATTAATACAGTTTAGAAATGTTGTAGGGTTGCTAGCAAACTTGTATATGATTCTGAGAATGTGAAATGTAGTAGTTTGTTACAAATTCAGAGACTGATTACTTGGGGATTGAGTAATAATACTATAAGGTCTTCTTCTTCCTCCTCTTTGTTACTGACTTGTTTGCTCTACTGTTCTAATAGTGTCTCTAAGGTCTCTATAATATTAGATTCTGTACTTCTAGTAGTCAGACTGTTAGAAGTTTTATAGTACAATTGGATTCTAGCAGATCTGTGTGTTCTACTCAATACAGGTACTAGTACTGACTATAACTGTGTTGACCTAAGGCTACAGGCTAGTGTCTGAGAAACTTGTTTAGGATACTGAGAACTGTTGGAACTTGTGTTGTTTAACTATAGAAACCCTTCTTACAGTAGGCTCTAGATGAAACTCCTGTAAAGTGTTTAAGAGAAGAACACAGGTGATTTGTTAAGTTCAAGAGAGAGCTAAACTACAAGTCTTATCAGACTAGAGTAGTTCTAAACAGGTGTGAGTTCTTCTAACACAGTTACAACCTTAGAAGAGAGACATGAATAACAGAAAGTACACTTGTAAAGTACACAACAAACAAACTAATACAGAAATGATAAAGACTAAGACTATACCTTATACTAGAGGACTTTGAGATGAAAGATAAGAGCTAAATCAATAGGTGAACTATCTGAATTCCCTCTGTATCTAGTATATAAGTAGCTGTATTTATAGTTTTCTGAGTTCTAGAAAAGTATAGTACTAACAGGGAAATGTTATGACTGAACAAAAGAAAAAATAACAAAAATATACATGAACAAATAAGAGAACCTTTTGCTAGAGGTTGGAAGAAAATGGGGTGAAAATGTATGAAGAAAATTTAAGTAGTTTACATTCTAACTATAGGAAATATTATACAAAAGGAAAAGCAAGATTTACATTGAAAGAAGTAGAAGGTTCTCATACTGTTACTATCTGATTAGTACAGACAAAGTGTGGAGAGTTCCAAGATTTCTAGCTGTCTCCTGAGATCATCACTTTGATCACCCTAATGTCCTATCTGATTGGAAGATTGTAGTACTTTAATCTAGGCAATAATAATGTAATAGTTTGCTGAGCCACTTACTGTAATGTAACTTGTGTTCTGAGCCTGTAATAAGTACATAATTTGTACATCCTGTAAGATAAACAGTGTGTGTAAGTCCATTCTATGACTGTACACATTTGTGGTTCTGTTTACAAACACTTACAATGTAAAATAGTTGAGTGTTCTTAGAATACACTTCTATAAGTCACATAGATGTTTAGAATTGATTACTATGATTGTTTATATGTAATGTACAGTTCTTAGTGTAATACTGATTGTTTTAGTATTAAGCTAGGTCTGCTTATAACTACTAATCTGGTAGGACAGTAAGGGTGACAGTCAGCTTAGGAGGGTCTATGTTTACACTACAAAGGAATTGACACTAAACTAAAAAGGGTAATGAATAGAAGAAGGGTGATAAAAGTTTAAAAGGGTTTAGAAAGTTTAAAATTTAAAAATGTAAAAGAGTTAGGACAAGGAAAAGAGATTAACACAATAGTGTGTACTAATGCCTAAAACATAAGAGAGTTATAGGGTAGTAATAGGTAGTCTTAATCTGATATTAGTAACAGTATAGAGGGGACCTGAAGGCTTAGTAAGGGGACCTAGGCTACAACTATCCTACACAAAAGAAATATAGAACACAAGTACTAGAATGTAGTTAGAACTTGCAGAATAGATAGAAAGAGAGAGTAAGACAAGTGTAAGGTATATAGAGTAAGCCTAAGAGTATAGGACTACCTAGAGTAGACAAGATCAAGACTACAGAACTAGTCTGATCTTGTATACTTATATATACTAAACTATACAAGAGTACTCAGAGAATAGTAAGCTACTAAGAATAATGAGCTACAAAGAATGAAAGAAGGGAAGGTTAAAGATAAAGGTACAAAGAATAAAGGGATAGACAAAGGGTAGAAGACTATAGAATGAACAAGAAATAAAGGGGTGGTCAAAGGAACAGAATGATGAAGTAAGAAGGAGTAGTAGTAAGAGTCAGCCTGTATATAGTTTATAGACAGTACTCCTGAGGGACAGAAGTCCTGAGTTCTAGTACAGAAGAGTGTAAAACCTGTAGAACTAAAGGTACAAGAGTAGAGAACTGTAACAATAGTTCTAGATATTAGTAGTAGTATTAAGATAGTACTTCCTTATACAATTTCAGGACTAGGATAGTAAGTCTTTCTATAGCTTGTTTCTTAACAGTGTTCTAGTAGAGTAATTGTATAGTAGCTTTAGATCTTAGTAGTAGTACCTAGATAGTACTCTTCTAGTATGATTTCAGGACTAGTATTGTTCTTAGAATTAAGGAGCTCAAGTTTAATTGTTCTCTAGTTTGAGATTGTAATAAGTAGTAAGGGAAGTATGAGTAAAGACAGACATAGATAATCTGCTTAAAGTAGTATAGTAAAAGCATATTCTTAAGTAGCAGAACCTTAATTGTAAACAGCTGACCAGACTCACAATAATACACAATGTATACAACTCTAGTACAACCACACACACTCTTCTTAATACCTTCTCCTAGAATCCAGGGACCAATCTAATAAAGGTCTACTAGGAGAGGGTGGCACAGTAAAAGCATATATTTGAGTAGTAGAATCTTACTTGTAGCTAACTGACAAGACTCACAATAAGGCATAATGTACATAACTCTAACACAACTGTATACAATCTTCCTAACATGTTCCTCTAGAATTCTGGGACCAACCTAATAAGAGTCTGTTAGGAGATCAAAGGTGGGCCAGTAGGTAGTAACATTCTCCCTATAAGTCTTTAAGAATCAAGAGTGAATAGGAATTCAGTATAGTATTTGTGAAGTTTGTAATTAACTAGAGTATTACTATAGAGTACTGTAAGAGTGTAGAAGGTAGTGAATGTATAGAGGTAAGCTGAGGGGAGGCTGACAATCTGGTAGTACAAGTAAAAGATAGTAGATAAGAGGTAATCCCTAAATTTTGTATTGTTTAAAAAAAAGTGTAAAGGCCAGAGCCTCACTCAAGAACACAGAATAGGCAAAGATCTGGGATTAATGAGAGGTTGACCTAAGTATAGGAGCAAGTACAAAGATAAGATCTAATTAATCTACAATTAGCCCTTTTATATTTATCTAAAGTCACATGTGTAACCTTAGAGGTTACAATTTGTTTTGTAATTCTTGTCCAACTCTTGTATGACATTGCATTTATATCAAATAATTACATAAGATTATATTCAAATAAGAATTCTGTCCCTATATTGTAATTTTAAGATAAGTATACTATTAACATGTATGTATTTATATTTAATTGTATAGTTTACTAATACTTAATCTACCTTACCATATCTAGAAGGGTATACAAGATTATTTCATGTTTTGTAATGATATGAAAACAACTGTAATTGATACAATACTAAAAATAAAACTTTGTTCAACTATAATGACTGTTAAGTACTTAGTTTTAATCAACCTTCTTTTTATCAAGTTCACAGTAAGTAATTCACCAAGTGTATTTCTATGCTTCCAATTGCATTATGTCTCTATAGTAATAGTACATTTGATTCTTGAGTAAAGGAGGATAATTGTAATTTGTATGCCTTTCAAGTAAATAAAATAAAATAAACTATAAAACAAACTTACAAAAAATCACAATCAAAAGTAACTGGTCAAAGAAACAGAAGTACGAAAGGACGGCGCACAGTCTAATTGTCTAATCGCTGTCAAAGAAAAACGAAATAAAACAAAAATAAAGTCATCGAAAGAGAAACAACTGGCAAAAAAAAACAGCCAAAAAATGGATTGGGATGGGATGGGATATCATTGTCAATCGGATTCATAGTCATAGTCATGTTCACGGTCAGAAGAATATTCATCTTCATCTTCATCTTCGTCCGAATCATATCGCGCGTCTCGTTCTCGCATCATTCTCCTCGACCTAGACGTAGCAGCAAAGTTAGAGGAAGAAGCCTTAGCGAAGGCCGCTGGTCGTGAGGCCATTGACATCGATATCGATACAGGCCCACGCACAGGACTACGCAGAGCCCAAGCATCGCCTCGGCTCGTGGTAGCATTACTCTCATAGTTGCTTGGCCTGTACTGCATTGCTACCGAAGATGATGAAGGCCAAAGCGGGTGACTTGACGATCCAGATCCACCTGAACTTGATGAGGACGAGGAGAACGGGGATGGTGGAATTGGGTTTGGGTTTCGGAAAGACGATGAGTGTGGTGGTGGAGCACCGTATGAACGAATCTTCGAGGGAAGGACGTTCTGATATGTATATGTCGACTGTTGTGCCGGTGGTGGGGCTCTATAACTTGAACGAGGCTTGTCGGGAACGTGTAGTGCACCCGGGAAGGGAGGAGGTGGAGGTGGAAGCTGCCGAGCGTTGGATCTCGAAATCGAAATCTTAGACGGAAGTATCAAAGGCGGAGGAGTCGTCGAGATCGGCGGTAGAGAAAGCGTATGTGAGTTCGTAGATGGTGAAGACGAAGTCGAGGATGCTGCAGACAACGTCGGTGGACTTGACTCTCTCGAGGACATCGACATCGATAACGTAGACGGAAGTGGCTCGTTGTTAAGGAGAGCAGTAACACTCGATGTTGCGTCAAATTGCCTAACAGGATCGTCAAACGTACTCGGAATGCACGGTATTGTCTCGGTCGATACGTAGCCAACGTCGACGATCGGCTCGATACTCGGGAAGTCATCCACAACCATCGGTCCTCTCGGCCTAGTAGTAGTTGTGGTAGCCGTCCTCTTCTTCAACTCCTTCTCCAATTCCTCTCCCTCCACACCCTCCTTCAAGACTTTAGCAACTTCATCACACCACTGACTGGCAGTCCTCATCTCAACCTCTCCCCTCCCCTTCCTTACCTTCCGTCGATTCCTAAGCATATACGGATCAGTCGGATGGTACTGATACTCCGGATGCTTTTCCAAATGTTTCGCCTTCTCCTCTTCAGCACGCGCGAACCAAGGTTTCTTCTCCTCAGGAGACATACTCTTCCATACGTTCCCCGCAATACGAGATAAGTTCTGACTATGCGCCTCGATGGTCGAAGGGATCCCGCCATTAGTTACAAAGTCCGTGCGGAAGATGATAAATGCGTTTCGAGGTCGAGGGATATGTCCTTCCTCGCGCTTCCGAGCATGCGACTTGGATGATTTGCGAGGAGCATTAGTATCAGTTTGGGATTGATCACTTTGACTCGAGTCATTGGAATTAGGGGATGGTGAAGGGAATATCGAGCCTGTCACTATAAACACATACGAACATACGAAAGGGAGTGTCCCAGCGGGCAGTATCGATGTCAGTGAGTATCATCAAAATCAGTAAATTAAAGTTGCGATAGACTTACCCAGATCGGCCTGACGAGGTCTGATATCAATAGACCTGACTAAAGGCATCTTTTGCTTCTATCCGCGAGTGCAAGTGCAAGCCCCGGTTAAGAACAATAAGCAAGTAGGATAATGGCCCAGGCAACGACACCGATAATAACAGCGACGCGAGGTAAGCCAGGTGGGGATCGAGAGCGAGAGACGAGCGAGAAAGGACCAGCAGTAGCCGTAAATATCCAGAACAATGAAGACGAGACGACAAAAACGAGGTGGGCGTCAATGTCAGATATATATACCTGCCCTGCGTGCGCGGGTGTGCAGATCTGTCCGAGCGAGAAAAAACCACACCAACAGGCCAATGCAAACCAGCCCAGGCAGGCAGGCTGCTAAGGCAAGGCAGGGCAGGGCAGCGGTGTGCGCCAAACTTTCCTACTCAATTAATATGTCCATTGAAAGCAAGTCCTGCCATTATGCGTAGCAAGCGCACATCACTACACTAGGCCTGGCCACGTCTCTCTCCATCCATCCATATTTGAATCTTGCACCGCCATCGCGAAATCGAAAAAACAAATTCGAACTTCCTGGCTGAGGACATAGTAGAATGTAGAATGTAGTGTAATAGGTAAGGTAATGCGCCAGGTGGATGATAAGACCCCAAGCCGAGTACAGCGCACAAAGTTGTTGACTTTCTCCCCTATTTTCCAATTCTGGTTAGCGCGTGGTGAAAGGACGAGAGTCATCGCGGCATAGCGATGGCCAATCTTGATTTGCGATCTAAGAACAATGGCGGAGCACAAAGGCGCCCGTTGCACTAGGATGGAATACAAACGTGCATGACGAGAGTGATACGATGGATAAGCCGGCCGGAATATCTTTTGCATATGCAACTGAGATATGGATCTTTGACTCTGAAGAATGTGAAGAGAAGAGACATCCAAATATGACAAATTCGAAGATGTCGTCTCTCTCCCCCTGATCGTTTGTTTCGACGGAAACAAATCGAATATGGCGGAGTACTGGTACTTAGGACCGCCGGCGGATTCAGTCAGGGTGGATAGCGTGCTTTGTTAGTTGCATCGCAGATGGAGACGACGGAGAGGTTGGTTGGCTTGATCGCTCCAACTGCATTGAACCAGATTGAAAGAGAAGAAATTAGCTTCCGATGTCGAGCTCTTTCGAGAATCGACGCTCGACCATCCTTTCCTCGCCCAAACAGGAACGCACAAGGCTCTCAAGGCTCAAGGCTCTCCCCACCCCCAGAACCGAAGCGAGCCAATCAACTTTCCCGCTCTCCGTCATTTGTCTCTTCGTCGTTCGACTCTGCGGTTCTGTTAGCGTCTTCATTATTACGATCTCCCGCCTGTCCTCCTGTCTCCTGGTCTGACATACCGCGAACCCCGTCACCGTCGCCATTGGCACTAGTCTCTAGCTCGGGTTGGAGATTAACCTGCTCAGGGAACCATTCACATTCCGCCCAATTCACCGTAAATTCGTTCTCGCGTGTTACGCGTACCTCGACGCCCTCCTCCTCAAGCGCTTCACGCTGTCTTTGTGCCCCGTTCGTTCCAGGACCGCGTGAAGAGATCTTACCAGTCGAAGAAACAACGCGTTGCCAAGGCACATCCGAATCCTCAGGCAAATACTTCAGCGCTTTTTTTAAGAAAAAAAAATTAGATAAAAACGTAGCGAGAATAAAATGTAAACGTTAGATGCCGCGTAAGTGAGATGATTGTGAGTGCTTGACGATGGAGACGGAGATGAAAGGAACGTACCTTGCCCGACGTGTCTAGAATAGTTCGGCATCCCAACCAGCTTCGCTACATGTCTGCAATTTACATCCAGATTAATCTCCTTAGCACTAGCACTAGTATGCAATAATAATAATATAACTAAATACATAGTATAGATAATAGATATAGATATAGTAGAACCGAGCCCCTGCAGACAGGAACGAGCGGAACCAAAACAGATAATAATATAATATTTTATTGCAATTTGAGAGCCACGTACCCGTAACTCGTCGCTCGACCAAATGGTATCATACGAACGACTTGGTAGACCTGTCGTTAATTTGTTTCACACCTCGTTAGTTAGCGATCGACAGTGCCAATGTATCATCTACGATAAATGCTCACGGCTGCGTGAAATTCTGCACTATCCATGGTTGGTTTTGCTTGATGATGGTGATGGAGGGAGAGTGCAAGACGCGCTGTGATTGTTAGCGCCGATATGGACGGGATGTGTCATTTGTGGGCCCATTCGATGGTGCCAGTCTCACGCACATACTTATGTAGACTGAGACAGAAGCCAGCATGTCTGATAGACGTCAAGCATCAAGCATCAAAGCGGCGGTCCAGCTTCTTTGTCATTACACTTTCTATATCAAAACACAAAGCCATCTCTGATTTTCTTTTCTTTTCTTTTCCTTTCTTTAAAATGTCTTTCATCCACCTTTCGGTCTTTGTGACGTTTCGTCTCGTCTCATAGCACCTTTTCCACCATCCCTAACCCCTCGCTCTCGAGAATTTCCATGATCGGCTTCACGATGTCCATACTGTAAGGCGCTTGTACTCCTGTTTTGTTTAGCACGCCGTCGAGAATGAGTTGTGTAGCGATACCGCATGGTGTCCCGACAGTGCGTGCCATGGCGGAGTATCCTGATCCCGTCGGCTCGCCATGCAGTTCAAGGGTTGACGTGATTGTATCCTACACAAAACAACAAAGGCGCATTCGCACTCAGCACTCGTACGCGGCCAGTAAATACGGTAACGAAGAACGTACTTGCTTGCCATCTGCCCACTCGACGACAAACTTGTGTTGCAGCATAATCAAGTCCCGCTCGCCAGGGGCATACTGCATAAGCTTTTCGAGCTGTGCACATAACGTATCAAGCAAGTTACCCGCGCGCGGCGACACCTTCTCCTGTGAGAAGAGCCCGATCCAGCGTAGTCCAGAGATGATCCGTGTCCGCTCGGCGTCGGAAGGGAAACTGCATAACGCGTCGATACGCGCGATCAGCGAGCTACATATATGCAATTTGTCCAAAATTAGTCAAATCTTTGTTTCTTCGTTTGACGGGCGGAGGTAATTGAGGGGGATAGCTGAAGTGAATGACGTACGTTTCAGACGAGTCGTTAGCACCGATCGCCTTCTGAGTCACCTCTGCCCAAGTAAGGCTGTCGTTCAACCAATCTTTCTCGGACGCGTCCAGCCAACCGAGTTTGACAAGGACTTGAATGAACTCCGGGAACCCTTGGTATCGTAGCGTACCGCGAACAACCGTCTCTGCTTCTGGGATGTTGTATGACTCTCGGAATGGAGTTGAGTCGCGGTTCGGATATGCGACAAAGGCATATGCAGGAGAGATGAAGTACGGCTTCGCCTCGCCCATCAGCTCAGAACCCGGGACGTCCTTCCTCTTACCCTCAGAATAGTACGAACCTGGATTGAGTAAGGCTAGAAGCACACCGCGCGAAGACCATGAGAACTTATATCCAAGAGGATTATCCGCGTAGGCCGGTGAAGGAAGACCACCACAGTACGACAAAAACTGCTTGATTTTCCCGCCCTTCGCGTGTACCTCTGAGATCATCTTAACAGCATAGAGGTGGTCAATACCTGGATCCAGCCCAATCTCGTTCATTACAATGATACCAGCGGCTTTCGCTTCGGCATCGAGCTCGCGAACTGCAGGCGAAATGTAGGAAGTTGTGACTGCGTGAGTCTTTCCTTTGATCGCTGCCTTGATCACCGCTGCATGGTACGTGTAAGGAATGAGCGAGATGACGAGGTCGTGAGCGGCGACAGCCTTCTCAAGTGCCTCCGTATTATTGACGTCCAACGAAATTGCAGATGTATTGGGTAAACCTTCCGCAAGAGCTTGCGCAGAGGCAAGTGTGCGACACGCGATCGTGAGCGAGTTAGCGCGATTTCGTACGATGTACTCGGCAGCAGGCCGAGCAACGAATCCACTCCCGAGCAGCAGGATTTTCTTCTCCGGACCGATGGTTTTTGTGAGAACAGGAGTGATATCTTTGTTGTCCTCAAGCATCGAACGTCCGAACTCGGGAAGCACAAACGCCGCGCGATGTACATCTGCGCTGTAATACCTGCAGTTGGGGACATTGCGCAACGGAGTCTTCAAATCACGACCAGCCTCCTTCGCGCCCATGGTGAACCCAATTTGGCCAGCCGGGTACGTAGGGATTGTCGTGAAGGCATATTCAACGGTAGGGAAAAGTGCTTTCGTGGTGTTGCGGAGCTCATGGATAAGCGGCAGATGTATCCAAAGGCACTCTCCCTGAGAACATGCATGTCCTCCCGGAGTAAGTGCATCGTGTATGAGTTGAAAATAGGGCTTTTGGAATAAGGAAGCGGCTGGTCCGGCGGGATCTGATGAATCAGTGATAATCACGTCGTAGGTCGCAGTGTTATCCGCGAGGTACTTGAATCCGTCACCGATGAAAACGGTTACGCGGGGATCAGAGAGAAGAGAGGACATGTGAGGGAGGAATTGTTTTGATACTCTAATAACGGCCTAACTAACAGTTAAAAATAACACGCATTAAATTTAATCATAACATACCTCGTCGATATCACACAGAACGACGTTTTCAACAGACTCGTGCTTCAGCACCTCTCGGACGACACCTCCATCGCCGCCACCGATCACAAGGACTTTCTTCGGATTCGGATGACTAGCGAGCGGCAAGTGTGCAATCATCTCCTGATATGAATATTCGTCGCGTTCGGTGCATTGGATAGCACCGTCCAGCACCAGCACGTTCCCATACGTTGCAGACTCGAAGACAAGCACGTCTTGGTATTTGGACTTTTCGACGTGGAGAATTTTGTTAACCCTCAAGGTCATTGCCTGACCGGGCCATTGGTGTGAGATTTCCCTGAACCAACCATCTTTCCAGTGGTCAGTCTATAGCATATAGTCAGGTTAAGAGACGCACCAACGATAGACGGATGGGAAAGAGGAGCCATAATCTTTTCAGGGATTTGCCTGAAATAGAGGCCATCAATACTCCAGAAAGTTCTAATCTATACAATGAATCGGTACGTACACACTGGTCGTGGTCAAGAACCAAACCTGAATTCACGATTTGCAAAGCATAACCGAGTGACTCGAAATTTTTTCGTTATCTTATCAAAATCTTTGTCACGTGCATTTGCTTTCTTATCAAATTTATTTTGATATTCAACTTTTTTTTAATATTACAATGCGTCCACACTTGAGTCTTATCTCCAGGAAGGCCAGCAACCTGGAACTAACGTGGCCAACTGCATCACCAAATATAGAGCAGTTATGCCATTTGACAATGGCCGCTCTGCAAGTAAACTCCTGTCGAACTTTCTACAGCACTATTAGCATATTTGTGCCAACAGACAAACTCGGCATGTCATTACCTTTGCTTCCAACCGGCTCTTCAAATTCCATGCTGCTCACGGATTTCAGACGATAATTCGTGCCTCCGTTGACTCCGAGCTTCCCAGCCTCCTTCAAATTAAATAGCGTACGACTACCCAAGACACAGAGGAACGACGGATTTCCAATCATCTGTAAGAATATAACCAACGTCAAGTTTTCTCTTGGTAGCTTAAAGACCACAACAGTGAGAATGTTGCATGTCACAGTACTACAATCTTATTAGCTGGATGTTATCATTTCAATGTCCCAGAAAATAACTCACAGAATGAAGTATAGTGTCTTATCACAAATGACCACCTTTACAAGCTCAAAGCCCTTCAATCCAGCAGATGTTTCCCAGTACTCTGCAGCTTTATACATTGCAAGTATCATAAGAAACAGGCTGTATATCAGAGGAATAGCCCTAGACAATATAAGTATAGTTGATTAACCTGATACAGGATATTCATACCAATCAGCAACTACAAGTCTGCTTAATGGTTCACTAGTCACAACACATAGTGATTTATCATTTGTTACTGTGGCTGTAGTTGCTGTTGGTACTTAATTAGTAGTAGACTTTATTTTATAGTGTAATAATCACCTTTTGTTAACAGAGTTACATATACAAGGAGAGCAAGCTTTGTAATTCCCTCCAGTCTAAGAAGAATGTATAGGAATAAAGAAAGCCATCCATCTGGAGTAAAGTCAGAGCTATCCTTTCCACAAAAATTACACATACTGAAAGAGTAAAGTGCAAGGACCTGAATGAGGATATCTGAAGATTACTGATGAGTGAAATTTGTGAAATTTGACAAAACACAATGAGATAATGATTACAGTCAATCCTAACAATACTGATCCAAACTTGGAGAGGAAATGAGCAGGGAATATAGATTTCTAAACACTTAAGCTTACTTGCAATATTTGTTCCCCAATACAAACATCTAGCTGTAACAGAGTGAGTGTTGATTAATGTTGAGCAAACTTTTTACTCATACCTGTAACTTGTGTTATTCTCAAATATTACACTGAGCAATATTCTACTCACTTTTCCTGTGTTTAATTATATAAATGGTCTTGAATGAACATGAATTAAATATACTGTGTTCAAATTATAAAAGGAACTACAAAATAAAGCCAAAATTGTGCCACAGATCCTAATGTATTGATTCTATAATAAACTTAGTCATAGAATCTTATAGAGTTGTAACATACATACAATAAAATAAATCAAGTTGACAGATTTGTATATTGTGCTTCTCTGGGCAGATCAGTTAGTAGATTATAGTATGAGACACAGATAAGAAGGTAATACCCAAAAGAACTTGACCTGCAGTATTTTGTTAAGTTGGACTGTGAAGAGAACTATATGTGATTGACAAACCTCTTTATCTATTGTGATAACTAAAAACAGTGTTGCATATGAAAAGGGAGATAATATGAGATGATATTCGACTACATACTAGTATCATAGATCAATACAACAGCAATTGCCAAGGCACAGAGTTGTTGTATAGAAGTTGAGTAGATAATTTCTCCTGTTAGATTCAGATTGAAACTTTCAGTGTTGGCACAGGGAATTAAAAGCATTTTGACCCTCGGCACTACAGTATTGATTGGAGAGAGTGGGTCTGAGCCTTGAGGTGCCTCTTTATACTCTATGCAGTCATTTTATTGTACTGCCAATGTGGGTGTGCTGTAGAAAATAATTGTGTATCAATAGATCATGGTTAATTAGTAGGTCAGTTATATCTATAATACTCAAAGAACGTGACATTAACTAGTTACTACTTAATACAAAAGAACTTGATACACAGTTGTTACAGAGATATGGTGTAGTAAAGCTACTCTTGTGTAACCAGGCTTGAGCTTGATTCGGATAACATAGCAGGATTGATTTTTTGATTGAAGAACTGTGTAAATTATAAGAGAATAACAACTATAGCTGATGGAGCCAAGACATTAATGGCTTGGAAAAGAATTGATTATCATGATTTGTATTTCATAAGATCTGATGCACTCGCTGATGAGATAAAGGGAACTTGAAATAGGAATGTTTGATTGAGGGTAGATGCAAGTAATGTATCACAATCGGAAGAAAGCTGATGTATTCGATTCGCATGTATTGTGAGCAAATATAGTTCGAGTACACAAATCGATGCAGTTATACATCAAAGGAATAGGAGTGGTTAGAAAATTAATGCCAATATTAGCCCTTCCATGTTCATCCAAAATCAATGCCTTCAAACTAGAGTTTAAAATGAGATAAAGGGCTTTATTGAGAACAAGAGAGCACCGCTTGCCGTTCTCAAAGTTCCAGAGCTGGTTCCTTCCATCAGTAGCACTCCACAGGTGAATTACTGTTCCAGGCTATAGTAGCACAATCCCCATTGCCCGACATCAATAATTGGCCGATATCACATCCAACAAAATGACTCACCGTTGGGTTACCATGGTCGGAAAGATCGAAGTTGAATCCAGTGCCAGGGAAGAACACGCGCCAAAAGTTCTGATCTTTACCGTTGCGACGGATAGCCCAGCGCGTCGGAGACGAGCTCGCAATGATGCGCGTATAATCGTTAGGTGCATCTTCAATGGCTAGATAGAGGTTGGAAGCCTGGCAGAAAATCGTCTGGTTGTCATCTGAGTCGGGCTCGCTGACAGTCCACTGGAAATAAATAGTCAGAACGTTGGTCCAGTGAATGGGAGGGAGATGAGGCGGACCTGCTGATTAGCCTGACCGTGAACAGTGAAGCCAATAATAGTGCGGTTGTCGCCACCAGAGAGGTCGAGCGCAGTACCTCCCTTTGCGTTGACGATCTTGTACGTGCCTGGAGCAATACCCTGAGTCATGTCGTAAGTTATGTCGGCTGTCGAACAGGTAGTGATTCTAGAGAGTAGACTGAAGTCTGAGGGGTATGGATGCAAATGAGACCCGTTTTATATGCTTGAAGATGCCATTATGCCGAGCACGAGGCTTTGGCACAGACGTTTAGCGTTCCACACGGCGCAGAATATTCCGACTGCAAGGTTGAGACCCTCAATCTCGAATACGTCTCCTTCACGTCATTCTCCACAGCTTTACTCGATTAATGCATATAATGAAGGATATCACACGAGATTTATAGGAGATGAGTGGATCTGTATGCGAGACATTTCTTGGCCTGAGCATTAGTACGGGCATTTGTGATGTATAGGATGTGCCTTACCAGTGCTTTGAGTAATATTTACCGTCCACTTTGGTTCTAGACTGCGGTGTGGAGCACTGAAATGCTCCTAGTTAATTAATAATCAGATGCCTCCATCGATCAAGCTCTAACCAAAAGCCGAAGGTTGTAATCCTTATGTATCGATTGTTAGACTTACTTGATACTCACGGTTTCACAAAGGGATAAGCTACGTTGTCAGCTCCACTGACTCATTTGAGAATCCAAGAGGAGATGTGGGCGGAGAACATCATGAAGAGAGAGACAGATCTGGCTGGTCGGCAGCTGAAAGAAACGAGGAACCTTGAGGGGTCACCCTAGTGACGTCATCAACTAGACACCATTTCAAAAGAACTCGATTTCTACACGGCAGACTAATGTTCGTAAGAGCTTTAGATTCGCCTCACTACTAGAGGACAAGATACCGCACCATATTTTGACTAAACGAAAGCAAGAACGACTGCATACCACGTCAGCAGAAAGTCTCATCCACCAAGCGAACGGCGATAATCGTCCTCCGACACTTCCCATTAATAATTACACGCCGGACTTGATAATGTCCGCTGCCTTCTCCGCAACTCCATACAGGGTGCTACTCAAGTGTGCACTGACGTGAAGAGGAAGTACGCTCGCATCGACAACTCGTAGGTTCTTTGTGTCATATACGCGTAACTTTCCGTCTACGACACCGCCCAAATCACGTCGCATCATCGCCGCCGTACCTATCTCATGCCAAACTGCAGAAAACCCGTTGGGTGCCGGAGCTTGAATCCAAGCGACCCATGCGTCGTCCGCTCCACCGTTCCCATCATTTGGTACTACACCAAGCCCAGGCACTATTTCGCCAGATGTGATTGTATCAAACGAAGTATAGTTAAGGACTTTGCGGGATAGGCGAGTTGCCGCAGTCTGTATGATCAGGTCAACATCGACGCTGAACCAGTTTACGGTTATAACTGGTTTTGAAAAGATGCTTGTGCCGTTAATTGTGACCCTTCCGCGGCTGAAAGGAACAAGCTGCCACATGCTGATACCAAGACCACTACAAATGCAATCGTTAGTGAATTGTGTGTGTGTAATTAGCATAAGCATATTACGTGTCGCCATCGGTGAAGAACAGAAGCTCAGCAACGGGCGCTAAGTGAAAATATAAATCAGTACAAAGACGTCTTAAAATAGCCAGCTTTCTATACCACTGGTATTAACGATCAATCCGGCTTGTATGCCGAATATTGTCTTGAGAGCGTCTGCATTTAACCCGTATTCCGCCTGACTCTCCGCCCACGATTCATATGAGCTCATGATATGGTCTGCTATCTCGTTCCCCGTCACGCTCCCATTTGAACCGGCATTTTCGGAGAAGAGTTCTTTTAGCGATGGGTAGGCGATACAATCGGACGGACCAAGCCCATCCTCGTCGAATGTAGGCTGAGTGGACTGTCCGAGGTTACTCTTTGTTCGCTCCATGAGGTTTTTGCCGACAGTCGAAAGATTCACCCTGACTTCGACGCCGAGTGGACTCAGGACAGACGGGTCGCCAATACCGGATATCTGAAGTAATTGCGGTGTACCAATTGTACCAGCTGAAAGTATGACTTCCAAACGTGCAGTTACTGTAAAAACGTCGCCAGTGTTATCAGACTTCTTGAAATGCACGCCCGTAGCGGTCACGTTCGGCACTGATCCGGAAAGGATCACGTTGGTCACCTGGTGATTAATGAGAGTTATCCAATTCGTTCGCTCATTTTCAACTGGCGAGAGATACGCCGTGGCGGAGGAGGAGCGGTGATCATAATCGTTCGGATTTATCGAATTAGGCGTGTAGCTCACACAATTGATATTTCCACCATTCACGTCCGGACAAAGCTTGATTCCGGACAAGTTGCGCACAGCATCGACAAATGCAGGTTGTTGAGGACCTCCAAACATGGCTTGCGGGAAAGCAGCATGAACAGGCCCTACAAAGCCATGGAACTTATTGACACTGTTTGCACCCTTTGCGCGTTGAGCATCGTCGGGAGGTGTGAACGATTCCGACTAGTCAAAGAAGATTTAGTCAAAGTCAAAGGGAGTTTATTAGATATCCGAGGAGCAAATCTTTTCGCGTACCTTCTTCATATATTCAAACAGGGAGTCGAAGTTCCAGTTCAAGCTCGCGTCTTCTTCGCCCAGAAGCTGCGCGAATGCGTCGTATTGCTCCTTCATACCCCGAGTCCATACGGCCCCATTAATAGAGCTACTCCCTCCTAGAGTTCGCCCGCTAGGATGAATATCCGGAACAAAGTTAAATAATCTTGCAATTTACCGATCAAGTCAAAAGAATCAGATACTGACCCTAAGATGTCCCTACCCAAGTCCGTTTCCCAAGTCCATGTCAGGCTTGAACCAAACGCAGTCCCATATTGTGTAACGTCATATACGCTCTTGTTTGTTCTGTCGTCGTTCCCAGCTTCAATGACGAGCACGGTTTTCGCGGAGTCCTCAGAGAGACGTCCAGCAACAGTGAGCCCTGCGAGTCCACCTCCGACGATAATGTAGTCAAAAGTTTGACCATTCGCAGAGCTGGCATCCGTAGTGACTCCAAATGCACGCTTGTGCAATGGTAGCGATGCCAGGGCAAATATAGACAGAGATAGGGAAAGGATTCTTTTAACAAGCGTAGCGGGAGTGCCCCAAGTACTCTCTCTTATTGAGACATCAAGCAAGTATCTACCTTATATACTACATAGTGGAGTCCAATAATCCAAGACATTCCAAGTACAGTAATTCTACATAAGGCAATTGGGGATTTCCTAATCCAGAGCACAATCTAATACTCCCCTTCAAGCATTAATTAAGAACTAAGACTGTATGCCTAATAGTTTGTTTAGATGCTTGATCTGCAGGATGTGGAGAGCCTTTGTAAGGATGTCTGCTAATTGGTTCTGTGATTGAACATAGCATACATTGATGTATTTGTTTTGAATGTAACATTGCACAAAGTCTTTTTGTAAATCAAGATGTTTAGTGCAAGTGTTGTATGTTATTTTGTCAGACTTTACAGTCTTTATTACACCTTGATTATTGCAATAAATTGTAATAGGTGCTGATTCAGTCTGTAGTACTTCTTCAGTGAATTGTTTGAGCCAAATGGCTTCTTGAGTAGCATATGCCAGTGCTTGCAACTCTGCTTTGTAAACAGATAGTAGTACCAGGTTTTGCTATTTGCTTGACTAAGATATGGTTGATTTAGCTAATTGAAAGACATAGCTGTTTATTGCTTTATGTCCTTCTGTCATTTGTCTGTCTGCATCACAATAGCCTTGTAGTTTTAAGGTGTTTGTGCTTCCAAGTTGAAGCCAACAATTTGTTGTATATTTTAAATACACAAAGCAATGTTTCACTACTTTGTAGTGATACATTTGGGGCTTTTGTAAGTAGTGTGCTAATTGCCCAGTAATATAGAATATGTCTGGCTGTGTACAGTCTGCAACATATCTTAACAATCCTACCATATTCATGTATAGTATTGTTTCATTATTACTTTCGTTTGTATTGTACATGTTGTTTGTATCATTAGATAGATCTATTCTAGGAGTAATAGGTGTTTGTAGTACCTTTTCGTTTTTGAAGTGGTAATGCTTGATTATACTTTCAATATAATGCTTTTACTGTAAGCTAATCATTCATTGAGGTCTATCTTGGCTTATTTCAATACCAAGTAACTAATGTATTTTGTTACTGTCAGTAAATACAATGTGTTGTCTTAATGCATGTTTAAATGCTGTTATTATAGTAATAGTTTTGCCAATAATTGTAATATTGTTGATGTGTATAAATGTTACAAGAATTGTTTTATTATTTTGTTTCTTGTAAAATACAGTATGATCATAGTTAGCTTGTTCTAATCCAATCTTGAGCAGTAGTTTGGTAATCTTCTTGTACTATTGTCTACCTGCTTGTTTCAATCTGTATAACACTTTATTTAAGCATAACACCTGTCCAGGTTTAATATCTGTAAGTAGCCTGCCTAGTAGCAGTTTCACATAAATGAGTTTGTCCTCATTTAATTCTCTGTAAAGATATGCAGATTTTACATCTATCTGATGTATTTCATAGTTCTTAGATGCTGCCCAAGATAACAATAATTGTATTGTTGATAGTTTTGTTACTGGAGCAAATAAGTTGTCAGAATAGAAGTCTATTCTATTCTTTTGAGTGTATCCTTACACTACAAATTGTGCTTTATATTTGTCTATTTGGCTGTTAGCCAGTCTTTTGATTTTATAGACAAATTTTGTTCCAATTACATTTGTATTTGTAGGAGGGATAGCATATATCCACATGTTTCATTGTTGAAGTGACTGTATTTCATCCTTCATAGTTTTGATTTATTGTTCTTTGTCTATACATGTTATAGCATTGTAATACATTAATGGATCATTATAGACTTTGTTGAGGAATTTGTTAAATTCTGTTAGATACATAGTTAGGTTTATATTGTCTTTGTAATTTAAACCTATAGTTTGTTTAACCAGTCTTTGCTCTTGTGTAGAGCATTGTATGACAGGTTCTTTATCTTTATTATTGTTATTAGGAAGAGTTTCATTATTGTTTGATGTATCATCATTATGATTATTCTCCCCTTCAATCCTAGACATTAGTTTGTCTATGAATTGTATGTTGCATTCAACAGTAATTTTATTATCATAGCACACTAAGTGACCTTTACTGTTGTTATCATAACCTAGCCATCATGTGTGTTGGCCTCTAGGTTGTAGTTTATGTGTTCGTTCGTTTTGTATGATACAATATACACTGAATTCTCATATATTATCTATTTGATAATGTTTGTTATACTGTTTGTAATATGGTGTTACAAAATTAATAGCAACTCTTAGTGTTCTGTTATGAATAAACATTTAATATTGTACTACATATACTCAGAATTTCATAGGTAACTTTGCAGATAACAGACACATATGTACACTGTTAAAGATAGTCTTATGTATATGTTCTACAACTCTGTTCTGCTGTAGTGTATTGTGTACTGTTAATCTATGTATTGTTCCTTGACTTTCAATGTACATAGTGAAGTCTTTACTTAGGAACACTGTATTGTTATCACTTTGGAGAGTTTTAACTCTTATACTGTACTGTATAAAGAGTTTTGTTGTATGCTTTACATATTCAGTGAAAGCATTGCTTTTATACTGTATAGGTAGCATAGTTACCCATTGTGTAGTGTCATCTACAATGGTAAAAAGATATTTGTACTTGCTATAAGCTTATACTAGGGCAGGTCCCCAAATATCAATATGGAGATGATCTCTATAGGATTGTACAAGAGGTGTTGTTTGTATTTTTGGTATTTCATTACATTGTATGTTTACTTTGATACAATCTGTACACTGTGCATTTTTATTGTCTGTTATTCTTTGACTTATAATCTCAGGATACTCTTGTATGAGTTTGTACAAGTAATTGAAATTAACATGACTCATTTGTTAATGTAAATCAACAATAGTGATTGTATTAATAGATCGTTTATTATGATGAGAAACTATCATATACAAGTTATTTCATACATGTATTTCACCAATCTTTGTATGAGTAAGAGAATAAATAATACATTCATTGTTTGTTTTCATTAAAACATATCCTGCTTTGTATAATAGCACTTTACTAATGAGCATGAAGTTCAGATTAGGATGATAGTATATGTTTTGTAGTGAAATTGTATTCACCTTTGTATGCTCATTAGCTTTGTCTTGTAGTTTTACATTAAATGTCATCACTCTACTTTTGGTTTGAATTGTAATTGAACTCCTCAATAACTTCTTTTGTATCATCAAATGAGTTCATGAAGTTGTCTACTTGTATAACACTATCCTCTTGTACTTCAAATGCTGAAAATACGTTGGATTCAGTAGATAGAGCAGATTGAACAGGTAAGCTGCTAGAACTTGATACTAAGACTTTTACAATTGTAGACTCTAGCATTAGTGTTTCATTAATGTCTTCAATAAATACTGTTTTGTTATTGTCTCTAATGCATACTACTGTATTAAGTGTAGGTTGAGACAGTGTAGTAGTAGTAGTAGAAGCAGTAGCTGTTTGCCTATACTTTTTCTTTCAAGCTTCTGTTGTTTTGCTTGTTAGAGGATTTCAGCAGTCTTTTAACATATACTCATACTTATTACAGTTATAGCATTTAACTTTATTGTAAGGCTTTGTTTTGCCTTTAGTTACACTTTTGCCTTTTGTTTGTAGGCTGTCTTGTTTAGTATCTTGTTTTGTTTGAGAGTACTGAGAATGATACTCAGTATATGTGTTTTGTAATTTGTGTATCAACTTAGCTAGTGTCAGAATGTCTTTCTGAGCTGCTGTAACTGTTGGTAGTTGATTATAATAGGTAATCTGCCTGTCTAGCATTGTTGCTACCCATCTATACTCACAAGGAGTAGCAAGGTTAATCACTGAGATGTACATATTGTTATTAGAGGCTTTATTATGTGTAGACAACTACCTATAGATTTGTTCAATGTTGTCTAACGTCTTATCAAACTGTGATACATACCCTTTTACTGTAAACAATGTAGATATGTCTACAGCATGTGTCATTGTTGTTTGAACATTGTATTGTTCAGAAAGCACCTTCATGAGACTTCTAACACTTGTATATATTGTGAAGTTTGTATAAATTGTATCAGTTATTGTTTTCATTATACAATGATACAAAACATTACCTGTATGTATGCCAGCATCATTAGAGGAAGGGGGATTGTGCTCTAGATAGTCTAAGAGCATTATAGCAGCAAGTGTACTGTGTATACACAAGTGCCATATCTTGTATCCCTTTGCACCAGCCAACTTTTCTGTTCCCTCAAAGAACTTTGTAATGTCAGAGTCCTTCATCATAGTGTTAACAAAGGTATGCACTGTAGACAACATTGTAATGGGTTTGGGGGGGCTGGCAGGAGGCAAAGGCATTCTGTGAGAGTGAGTGTGTGGGGGCATTCAATAGGCATCAAGGCTCATAACCTTTTAACAAGCATAGTAGGAGTGCCCCAAGTACTCTCTCTTATTAAGACATCAAGCAAGTATCTACCTTATATACTACATAGTGGAGTCTGATAATCCAAGACATTCCAAGTACAGTAATTCTACATAAGGCAATTGGGGATTTCCTAATCCAGAGCGCAATCTAATAGATTCGAATAAGCCTAGTCATTGGTAAGGCCAGGGATAGGACAACGACGAATGGGCCAAAGGATATTCAAAGTGATTTCAGAGCATATAAACGATTTTGATGACCGGAAGAAACGGCGATTAAGCGCGGGGTTATTCCTCGCGCATTCTGGTATGAGCGCGATGAATTCGGGCCGTCGGACTCCGTCATTTACATAGTACTTAGTACAAACAGCTTCTTCGAGACTCAATGGCAGCCCTGGCTCGTATTTTCAAACGCATATGCGACCACATCGGTACTGGAGAAGATAAGAAGGGCGAACAGCGCGCACGAAGACTCGCGGTAAAAAATGGGTCCGAGAGAAGACCATGCACCCACGAAGGATTGAATTACGCTGAATCACATAGCAAACAGAGAGCTTGTGGAATGTTCCTGAAGAGATACACAATAAAGACGGAATACAGCTTTCCGGACTTCTTTTTAGAGCTTTGTGGACCAAGATAATTGTAGATGGGGTGAAGACAGTGTCTCAAGCCACATTCAGCCATTGCATGTCAAACCCTTCTACATTTTGGCAAAAGTACGTAACAGCAGGCCGAGAGAGACGGAACAGATACTGCAGGTTAAGAGCTGGCAATTTGAAGTTTATGCAATGTGATGACGGATGAGAGCAACTTGCGGAAAGGACCCGCTGATCAGCCTGATCAGCCTTCCAAACTTAGTCTATCACGTAATGAAATTGGCAAAAACAGAACAAACATCCATCAATGCAGTCATGGCCTCATGCACTCTGGAGTCAAAGCATGCAAACATATTAATTCATACAGGCCTTGTAAAACGAAAATTCAGCCAGTCAATAATGGAACCACATGTCAAGACGCTACATATGTCTAATACCACTGAGCCTACACTGTAGTTCGCCTTGTACTTTAGGCAACACTAGCATTCCCTGGCCATCACCAAATCGAACACGAAAATGTATTGGAATTTACTGCTAAAGACATATATTTTTTACATATTGTGGATCCTTATATTCGCTTATAAAGTCTACATGTAAATATATTGCCTTGTCAGACTCTGCACGTTTTGGTGATGTGCTTTTAAATTGTAAGTTATTGATAATCGAAAGTATTTGCTCAAAATATACCTTCATTCCTGTCTGCTTGGTCAAATTCTATATTACTCAGATTCTTCATGCAATAGCTTGTGCCTTCATTCAATCCATACTTTCTGGCCTCCTTCAAGTTGATCAACGTCTGCTTCCTAATATGCTCAAGAACAACGGGTTTCCAGCTTGCTTGATGAAGTCCACCAGAAACTTGCTGTTGATCTGTAACTTGAGCTCTATGATACTTAGATTCGAACACGTTAGCGCCCTGGTTGCATACATTAAACCTTCACCGACACGAATACTCTTTTACTTACAGAATGAAATACATTGCTTGATCCTGAATGAGAACTCGGACAAGCCGGAATCTTTCCAGTACTCCGCTGCTTTTTAAAGTGCGAGCATCATGAGAAGTGTCCCATATATCATAGGAATCGACCTGAGTGTATATGCCACTACGCCATCTTTAAAAGTTTTTTGCTCGTACCAGTAGGGATCCGAGCGTACCGTATACGGGTACGACCGTACTCTGTACGGGTCTGTACGGGGTACGGTCGTAAAAATACGACCGTTTTTTGAGTTCTAGGGCACAAGTACGGCTACGGTGTGTACCGTATACAGCCGTATACGGTAATACGCTTGTAAATACAAATTTAATATTATATTAATAGAAAGAAATAATTAATATACTTTAAAATCGTTAAAAAGGCCTATTATTACTTTATATGTATGTCCCTATCAAATTAGCACTTGTTATGCCCATTTTCATCAATATATTCAGTAAATCTGAAATATAATTTGTATGAAGTAATAAAAGATAGTCACATGACTAACTATTTTGAGAAGATAAATAATATAATATTAATACATTGACCCCAAGATTAGCTAAATTTGGTGTTTTTATGTATAAAAGGTATATTATAAGGTATACAAAGAGAAGAAATAGTTATAAATTGTGCTACACATGTTATTAATACTGAAAATCTTCTTTGGATGTCCGTACTCTGTATACGGCCGTATACGGCCGTATTTGGCCTAATAGGATACGGGATACGGCCCGTTTTATACGAGCCGTATTTGGTGTCTCAAAGTCCGGTACGAGTACAGATCGTACCGTGACCGAAACGTGTCGTAACCGTACTGTACGGTACGATTCGGATCCCTACGTACCAGTCTATAATCCCGCATACAGTAACATTGTTTGCAAAAGCTACAGTTGTCACTGTTTTATGATGAATATAATCCAAGTCTGCAAGAAAATAAGGCTGAAAACCTACAGCCTTGTGCTAATATTCTATAAACGATGAAAGAAAATTGAGACTGCTTCGAAGGCTAAAAACGTCATAAGGAAGGTCGCTAATTTCTTATCTAATCTAATATACGGTCAGTGCGGGAAACTTTAGTATTCAACTACAAACCTCCAGTATTAAGTGCAAAGACTCGAACCATAAGAACATCTATGAGAATAAAATATAAGAAATATAATTCGCACTAAATACCACGAACACGTACAGTCCATCAGGACAAGATTAACCCAACCTTACAAATGTTTAGAAGAATACACACTTTAACTAAAATTGAAACCTACAGGATAGCTGATATCTCCAGGTCGCAAATTTGCCTGTGCCATGTTAGGCTAATGAAACGAATTATGTACTGTGTGACTCACATCTTTAAGAGAGAATTGTCAGTAATTATTTCGACGAACAGACTCGGAAGACTCACATGACATTGACAACCGGTGGGTTATAGATTGCCACTTATACAGTATTGAAGCATTACAGACAAATTGCAAATAACCAAAACTGTTTACTTACAAAATGGACTCAATATTGCTCTGAAAGCACCAATATATCTGTTCTGAAGGCCTGTCAGTGCATGGTTAGCACTGGTAACATACAATTTTGCTCTTCAACCCACCAAGGAGTAGACCACAGCTATTATCTTTTGTTTGTTATTTCCCTTCTAAACAGACATGAGCCTCTAGTGGCTGCTCAAGCAACAGAAATAAAGTACCTAGAAAAACTTGACCTATTGGGTGACTTCCTGTAGGATTTTGGAAGCTTCCAAAATCCAAACTACTTGTACCTGTCTTATAAGCAAAATAAAAAAAATTATTCCAGACTGTAGCAAATGTTTCTGCAGTTGTTAGATCATTTTGATTCTATTTCACATAAGGCAACATCTGACACATTTCTGTACAAAAAGGGTATAGATAAGATCTGTATGATCTTACTTATACCTTTTAAGGCAGGTACTTGATGGATGGAATGACTTTCTACTCTGAAAGGGGGGGGTCAGACCCCCCTTACAGATTTTCAGACTGGAAGACAACAAACTACATGTGTTATTGGTTCTCATATTGCTTACTCTTACTACCCTTTGCTTATATTCAGACTACTCCTATTCCAGTACCTTTTTAACCTGGAAATCCTTCCAAAAGTCTACAGGAAGTCACCCATTGTAATTAAGGTAGACGAAAGATAAACTCGACAAGCTGTGTGAATCTGAAATGTATGCGTGGGAAACACTTGACTCATTTTGACTCAGCTGCCATCACATCAAACGTTAACTTTAATCTGTACCTCTCATCCTGGCCTTTCCTACATTTTACATTTTTAATGTTTTTGAGGATGATTAACCTTAGGCCCAGTGGCCCAAGACGAAGGCGTGGTTAAAAACAACTGTCTCAACAGCGCGTACGTTGGGGGTTCCCTCTCACCGCTCTGTAGTAAATTGCTTACAATGCTTCCTAGCCTACCTTCGTGTTCAATCGATTTCGGCTGCACCCGCCGCGGGAACCTTCATAAAACCCTCGAAAATTTCGTGGATCGATATCGCTACCAATATGTACCATAAAAGCTCTCTGACTTGGTGAGCTTGCAATGTTTTTCCTCGACGTCCGTCTTTTGCATTGACCTCGGAATGAACCCCTCTGAGGCCGTGAATGTTATGCAAGCCAATCTGTAAGTCGACTTTCTTGCCCTTTACTAGTTCGACATTTAATATTCGGGGTGGCAGGACGAGCATACTGGATGTTTCCGAGCAGCCTCCTACGAGTTTTATTCGTTTTTGTCTTCAACTGGCTCAATACGAGCGCTAGCAAAGTGAGTACTTGTAACTTGACGAAGGTTCGGCTTGGTTTGGATTCCTGCAAAATCTGGCACTCATCCTCAATCGATAGTGCTACGGGGCGATCCAAGCGTTGTCTTTCGACTGTCGTTGTTGGGAGTTCTGGTCCGGTTGCAACGTACTCGGCTCTTCTCACTTGGATAATGTTCTAGGGTGGTTGAAGCTCTGCAACCCTACCAAGCTACTGTTGTCTAGCACATCGTCTTGATCCTCGTCTCTCGACGTCGCTTGCGCCAATCAAGTTATGAGAAGGCTTGACTGATCACGAAGGATCAGCAAGCCAAAAAGCCGACGCCGAAGTGGGCGTCGCTTTTATATTATTACAGGGAGAGGGAAGCCTTTGGCCGTACAGGAAATGCGAAACAGAGAGAACCCAAAAGAGGAAACAAGCAGATACAAATACAGGTACAAGTACAAGTACAGAGCAGGTCGAGGATATGAACTGCTGGCAGAAGGACGAGGAAGGAGGAAGGAGCTAGTGGTGCGGTCGCGGAAGTAAGACAGCGGAAAGTGGAGACAAATGTGTCGAAAAGTAGATGTCGAAAGTGATGAAGGGCTATCGCTGACGTTGTGCAGATACCTAGTTCTACAGTCCCTTAGCACGTCGCTGCATCGGAGGACGCTAACGAGCAGCTAATATACACTCTGGAAGACACGGATCAACGGGGAATAGCGTTGGAGGGACATTATCTAGCAGAGCGCTGACGACTTGCTTACGATGGTCGAAGTCCATGGACGCGTTAGTGCCGTCGCACTAACAAGAAGACAAGCACAGGGAGCCAAGAGGACGAGCGGGTCCATTTTGCGATTCGCCACCGTAATTGAGGTGCGGAATGATCTCTTGGTCGTACCCATCTTCCTATGGACAGCCATTGAGATGAACGATTAAAACACAAGGATTGCATATAGGCCTGACGCTCGAGATTGTATGGAACCGTTTATTGTATCCATTCCCACATAGTCTGACTAGCAAGGTCTGTCTCCTCGCCATGCTGTAGAATTGTGTGAGGTGAGACGGGGTGGGATGGAGGAAGAGACGGAGGGCTGGGAGCTCTCGACCTTCTTCTGTCGCCAGGGATGAAGGAACCCGAAACATCGTCTTCGTCCTCGTCTTCGTCCTCGTCCTCCTCCTCGTCCTCATCCCGAATGACCATCAACTCATCCGGTGGTGCCGCTTCCTCCATCATTCCCGGAAGGACAATTACAAGGGACCTGTCGAAGGTTTGGTCGTCTACGGACTGTGCACGTGGTGTCTGAATCGGTGTCGAACCGACCGACACGCTTTTATCCCTGTGTGACCTGTCGTCTCCGGTCATCAACTCCGGTGTACTCCGGTTACTGTCAAACGGGAACGTGTCCTCGGTCGCCAGTTCATATTCTGGCATCACTGGACTCCAATCCCATACCGGGGGTGTATCCCAGAGGTAATCCTCCTCTTCATCCTCCAGTTTAATGAGTGTGAAGTCTACCCCATTAGCTAGCGGATCTCCTAAACTCGGTTGTTCTGATGCACGATCTGGAGATGGCGACCTCGTAGTCCTGTTTCCCTCGTCACTTCCCGAGTTGGCGGGACCTGCGGGAAAGACGACGCTGCGTGATCGCAGCTGACGGACGTTGGTCACACCAATCGTGTTGTCTAACGATATTGAACATGCGTTGGATGGCCCCGCAGCGGCGTCCTCACTAATATGCCGCCTCTTCATTGGCCTTGCCTCGTCTTCTTCGCCATCCACGCACTCGACTGGGCGTTTGCCGCCTACGCGGACAGCACGATCTTGGGTAGTCGCCCTTCTGCTTTTTTTGCGGGTCCACCCATGGCCACGCTTTTTACGAGCCTTCGGCTTGGGAGGGGGCAGGGAGGAGACTCCCAGAAGTTCTGGGCCTTATGTCAGCTCAATGCTGCACTTACGTATGGAGGACTAACTCACCTTCACGAGAATTTTGCGGACTTTCGGTGGAAGATCCCGAGGTCTGTGGCTGGCTGTCAAGGACCTCGGCTGAATAAAGATTTTAATGAGGAACTTCGACTTGGAATGAGGAAGACGACTTACTATTTCTTTTACATTTCGTTCCGACGACTTGCGCAGTTTGGGTGTTAGAGGACTGGGCCTCTATAGTGATGTTCGGTTGAAGAGCACCGACGCTTCCCGTGGTGGTGCTGAAGGCATTGGTACGGACGTTGGCGGAGCCTTCAGCCGCATTGTTATGGACGGCGGTGCCCTCTCCGGCCATTGATTGCGGGCCGCTTCCAGATTGCGCAATATGCGAACGCCTTGAATGCGTTAACGACGTCCCATTACTGACTGTCGCTCCCATGTTTGCGGACTGAGTGGCTGCCAGTTGCTTCCGCATTGCGCGAGTGAGTACCATTGTGCTCTGTTGTGTAAATGACGCGCGGAGGGGGGGAGTTGTTCCGAGGAACTCTTGTTGTGTGGGGAGTGGGGGAATTGAGCTGAGTTGGTTGGCTTTGAGAGCCACGCTCTTTATATGATTTCACGATAGGGTCTGAGCCTCATCAAGACACATCAGTACAATCTAACCATCTTCGTTAACCATTATCTTCTAGGCCTCATCATCGCCTATATTCAAGGGCGGTTATTCCCGAGGCCACGATCAGTGAGTATTGAAGGAAATGCAGTGCAATTTTTTGACGTGCATGGTCTGGTTATATTTTTCTTTTCTTCTCCTCTGGGACTGCCTCGTGCTTTCTCCCGATCCTGTGGAGAAGAATGGAGGAGGGATTATGGATTGATGGGATTCGATTGTCTGCAGTTTGCATGACTCTTATTCTTTCGTAGCCGAATTGTCGAGTGCTAGTCGTGCTTCCGGTCAAGAGATATTGTCGTAAGATCCGGACCTTGAACGATACAATTGTACTTCTCCCTTATGACTCCTCGAACGATCTAGGGTTATGGCGCCGAGGACACGTACGGCAACTATTTGTTTTGGCTTTATCCATAGATTTTTCTTTAGAAAGTACTTCCGTTCGACGTTGAGGAGTCTGTCAGCAATTACTTGTGAACGGCGTGGAGGACCCTTGATGCATTCTCTTAATCTGGGTACTCCTGACTTATAGGTCCAAAAGGAACAAGGCGCATGTACACGAACTAAGCGCAACGCTTGAGCCTCGTGTTTTGACACTCAATATATTCCTTTTTTTTAATCTTGAAAAATGAGAAATACCCGATTCATCCTCTGTTTTTGACTCATTCCCCTCTGTTCTTGCTGAGAATTTTACACCAACATGCTAGAAGCAACCCACTGGAAGGTGGAACTGGGCAGGAAAGCGGGATCAGTGCAACGAACGGTCATCACACTCATTCTATATTTAGAAGTTCACTTTTCGTGGCTCAAGAGCGTGGGAAAAGGAACTTCGTTTACGCCATGATGCGTTGGACAGTGATAAGTATAATAGATACTTATGTGTGCTCATGTACGTTACTAGAATCATTTATGTGGATGATTATTGACTTTGGCTTTAGTTGGTAAGTTAAAGTTTGTCCTTATTTTTCCCCCCCAAGTAGGTAAAAGAGAATATTGGGAGGCTCAAGTGGCAATACTGTACAATATAAAAGTAAGCAGAATTTACATCCCCTCCCCCCACTCTTTCCATCTCTCTCTCTCTATCACTTACTACAGTCGCTCACAGAACGTATTTTTCCTCGTCATTTTGTGGAGTTGCAAGTCGTGAGACCGTCTCACGATTTGCAACACCACATGATGAAAGGAAACACTGAGACCGGGTGCGATGAGGGAAGAGATGGAGGGCTGGAAGCCCTCGACCTTCTTCTGTCAGCAGGAATGAAAGAATCTGAAATATCTTCATCGAATTCGCCCGTCCTCATCCCGAATGCCCATCAACCCATCTGGTGGGGCTATGTCCTCTATCATTCCCAGAGGAACAATTATGAGGGATTCTGCAAAGGAATGAACATCCACCGACTGTGTGCATAGTGTTCTTATGAGTGTTGAGCTGACCGAGTTACTTTTGTCCCTTTGGAATTCGATTTTCCATAGGGATAAAAGCGACTGTCACATAACCTCACTTGTCAATTCAATTTTCAGCATCAGCCGGCTCCAATCACAAGGCGGTGGTGTATCCCAGAGGTGATCCTCCTCTTCTTCCTCCATTTTTATCAGTGAAAAATCTACCCCAATGGCCAGCGAATCTTCTATCGTTGGTGCATGGCCATGATGTAGACAGTAGAGATGGTGACTGTGTTGTCCTACTTTCCTTGCCCCTTTCCGAATTTGTAAGGTTGTCGGAAACGATGATACTGCGCGATCGCAGTTGAGTTGGTTCGACATCGATAAGAACACCACGTGTGCAGTCATTAGCTCCGGTGTGCTACGGCAGCTGTTGTGCAGGAATGTAACCTTGCTTGCTGGTTCAGTTTTCTACATCAGCATGTTCCAATCACAAGGGTACAGTGTGTTGTAGAGGTAATCCTCCTCTTCATCACCCATTTTTATCAGTGTGAAGTCTACTCAAATGGCCAGAGTATCTTTTATCGTCGGTGCACTATAAGGGGACGGAAACCTCGTTATCCTGTTACTCTCGTCCTTTCCCGAGTTTGCAAGATCATCAGAAAGGATGATGCTGTGCGATCACAGCTGCTTAACGTTGGTTTCACCCATCGTATTGTCGAAAGAGAGAGAACAGGCGTCAACTGGCCCTGCAACGGCGTCAATAGTACGCTGCCTCTTTGTAGGCCTGCGCTGGTCTTCTTCGCTATCCACGCCCTCGACTCGGTGCTTGCCTCCCAGCCTGACGGCACGACCTTGGGTAATCGTCTTGCAGTTTTCTGCGACTGCAACCATGCCCACGTCTCTTGCGAGCCTTCGGCTTGGGAGGGGGTGGGAAGGAAGCGTTCAGAAGGTCTAGATATTATGTCAGCTCAATGCTGCACTTACGTCATCAGGAAAATGTCATGTTTCTTGTAATTTCTTATAGACTTTGTAAAGTAACATATGTATTGTATATACATTGTAAAGTAATTGTAAGGTTTTTAAATAAATTGTAAGTTTTAAATAAGACATGTTAATACATATAAAGTCTATATAAGTTCTAAGGATGAATAAAATCTATTACATGTATTATACTAACTTTGTATGACAACCTAAAGTATTATGCTTGTATTATATTTAAATTATAATCTTAAAGAAAATATTATATTTATAATATAATAATGTAATAATAACTATTGTTAACTTATACTTTATATAAAAGATGTAAGATTACTTATTATATCATTATTATCTTAATAAGAGTATACTATGAGTATATAATATGTATATTATACTTAGATTATTTATACAAATAGTTTGTAATATTTGTATAAAATATTTTATCTACTTGTAATCATTACATTAGTGTGTTTATTTAGAAAGTTATATACATGTCATATTACTTTTTACTATATTACAAAGATCAACAATTTTATTTAATACTTAAATACAATATTTAAAATGTTCTATCAGTTGGTGGCTGATACTTAACTTGCTTATGTAATTAACTGCTGAAGATTGAGAGCATATAATAATGTACTTATGTGTGCTACTCTTTCTCTTCAACCTCTACCATCTCTCAAAGTCTAACCCTCTGCCCTACCACCATGTTGTTACTTTTGTCCTCTCTAGTCTTCCTCCTCTTACAAGTGTCCTACTAGCTGTCACTCTGTCTTTAGTAATGTAGACAATAAACATTACTACACTTGTCTCTCTGATCTACTATTGTAATGCCTGTACTGAATCCCAGATTCTGTACAACTGACTACACTGTACCCTCCTAGTCTCAACAATGTAAAATGTAAGCAACTGGTTCACTTTATAATAACCTGTATAATAGTTACTCATCCCTCTCCTTCCAACTTTTTGTCCCCCTTCTATCCCTTCTACTCCTTGTTCTACTGATTGTGTTGCCTCTCCTTTATTATCCTCCTTTTTTTACATTTGTCTACCTTTTTGCATTTGCATTTGTATTCACACATCTGTATTATTGACCAGTAGTAAACAACTCCTTTAATAATTCTATATATCTATGTACTTCTTCCTACTCTGTAGTGTAAGTAATAATTAATAAGTACAAGCTTACAATAATGTCCTTATACAACTATTCCTATAGTACTACCCTCTCTCTAATACTGTATGTGTTTGTCAGTAACAGTGTAGAGGGGACCTGAAGGCTCAGTAAGGGGACTCAGGCTACAACTATTCTACACAATAGAAATACAGAACACAAGTACTAGAATATAGACAGACTTTACAGAACAGACAGAGAGTGAGAGTGAGACAAGAGTAGAGTATATAGAGTGAGTCTAAGAGTACAGGACTATCTAGAGTAAACAAGATCAAGACTACAGGACCAGTCTAATCTTGTATACCTATATATACTAAACTATACAAGAGTACTTAGAGAATAGTAAGCTACTAAGAATGACAAGCTATAAAGAATGAAAGAAAGGAAGGTTAAAGATAAAGGTACAAAGAATAAAGGGATAAATAAAGGGTAGAAGACTATAGAATAAGTAAAGAAAGAAGGGGTGGTCAAAGGAACAGAATAATAAAGTAAGGAGGAGTAGTAGTAAGAGTCAGTCTACATATAAGTTATAGATAGTACTCTTGAGGGACAGAAGTCCTGAGTTCTAGTACAGAAGAGTGTAGAACCCTTAAAACTGAAGGTATAAGAGTAGAGAACTGTAACATTACCCTCTCTCTAAAACCAATTGTCCTAATTAGTAAACATTAGACTTAGTTAGTAGCTTAAGTATAGGTTAGAGTAGTAGGGTTTGAAAATCTGTAAGGTAGAGTTAGTGTAAAGCACCTAGATAAAGTTGATAGAAGTCTTAGATTGTCTTAGTAGTATGAGTAAGATTTTTGGCAGGTTCCTAAGTGTGTTCTTTAACTAGGTACCCTTTCTAGTAAACAAGGAACTTGAGCTTTCTACACACTAACTTAGTATCTACTATGTACTCTACTTTGTATTCTAGTTTAGAACTAATAAGTTCTAGTAGAGGTAGTAGGGGTCTTTGTTGTAAGGGAAAACCTGGATTGTAGTACTGAGACAACAGAACCTTGTTAAATACTAGGTGTATGTACTTCTATATTGCTAAAAGTTAGAGTTTGTAGACAGAGGTACTAACCTTCTTTTTAATGACAAAGGGTCTGAAGTACTTGTTGTCCAACTTCTTCATTAGACAATCTGTAGTCAGATTAGTAGCTTTTAGTATAACTTTGTTACTAGACTAGTAATCCTTAGCTACAGATTTCTTCTAATTATAGTTCTGCTTCATAACCTGTACTACCTTCTTTAAAAGAGCTTATGTATCCTCCCTAGTCTTGTGTATCTGTTCTACAAAGTCTGTTGTAGATTCAGAACTACTGTTCTAGTTCAGAACTGTCCCCTAATACAAATGTCTTCTATAGTTAAGAAAGAACAGGGACTGTCCTGTTATAGAGTGTTACTAGTTATTGTGTATGAATTCTGTTAGAGCTAACTATTCAGACTAGTCTGACTACTAATGATTGATGAACATTTAGAGATAGAGCTCAATCTCCTGATTAACTTACTCAGTTTAACTATTAGTCTGTAAGTAATATATAGTAGAAGGGTTCCTTTGAATTCTAAGAAGTATGTATAAGTCTTACATGAATTTTGACTTGAATTACAGTCTACAATTGTAAATGAGCTTTCAAGGGAGTCTGTACAACTAGAAGACATAATCCTAATAAATGTGTACTATACTTTTAGAAGTGAGTTCTGTTTAGGTTGGAACTGTGTAAACTTACTTAGAAAATCAGTCAACAATTATACAGATAGTGTTGTAACTCTAAGACTCAGGTAGTTTACTAATCAGATTTTTAACAAGTGTAGTAGGAGTGCCCCAAGTACTCTCTCTTATTGAGACATTAAGCAAGTGTCTGCCTTATATACTATATGGTGAAGTCTAATAGTCCAAGACATTCTAAGTGTAGTAACTCTACATAAGGCAATTAGGGATTTCCTAATCCAGAGTGCAATCTAATACTCCCCTTCAAGCATTAATTAAGAACTAGGACTGTATGCCTAATAGTTTGTTTAGATGCTTGATCTGTAAGATGTAGAGAGCTTTTGTAAGGATGTCTGCTAATTGGTTCTGTGATTGAACATAGTATACATTAATGTAATTGTTTTGAATGTAACATTACACAAAGTCTTTTCATAAATCAAGATGTTTAGTGTAAGCATTATACATTATTTTGTCAGACTTTACAGTCTTTATTACACCTTGATTATTGTAATAAATTGTAATGGGTACTGATTCAGTCTGTAGTACTTCTTCAGTAAATTGTTTGAGCTAAATGGCTTCTTGAGTAGCATATGCTAGTGCTTGCAACTCTGCTTTGTAAACAGATAGTAGTACCAGGTTTTACTGTTTGCTTGACCAGGATATGGTCGATTTAGCTAATTGAAAGATGTAGCTGTTTATTACTTTATGTCCTTCTGTCATTCATCTGTCTGTATCACAATAGCCTCATAGTTTTAAGGCATTCATGCTTCCAAGTTGAAGCCAACAATTTGTTGTATATTTTAAATATGCAAAGCAATGTTTCACTACTTTGTAGTGATGTGTTTAGGGCTTTTGTAAGTAGTGTGCTAATTGCCTAGTAATATAAGATATGTCTGGCCATGTACAATCTGCAACATATCTTAACAATCCTACCATATTCATGTATGGCATTGTTTCCTTATTACTTTTGTTTGTATTGTACATATTGTTTGTATTGTTAGATAGATCTATTCCAGGAGTAATAGGTGTTTGTAGTGCCTTTTCGTTTTCAAAGTGGTAATGCTTGATTATACTTTCAATATAATGCTTTTACTGTAAGCTAATTGTTTGTTAAAGTCTATCTTGGCTTATTTCAATACTAAGTAACTAATGTATTTTGTTACTGTCAGTAAATGTAATGTGTTGTCTTAATGCATGTTTAAATACTGTTATTATAGTGATAGTTTTGTCAATAATCATAATATTGTTGACATGCATAAATGTTATAAGAATTGTTTTATTATTTCATTTCTTGTAAAATACAGTATGATTGTAATTAGCTTGTTCTAATCCAATCTTAAGCAGTAGTTCAGTAATCTTCTTGTACCATCATCTACCTGCTTGTTTCAATCTGTATAACACTTTATTTAAGTGTAACACCTGTCCAGGTTTAATATCTGTAAGTAGCCTGCCTAGCAGCAGTTTCACATAAATGAGTTCATCCTCATTTAGTTCTCTGTAAAGATATGCAGATTTTACATCTATCTGATGTATTTCATAGTTCTTAGATGCTGCCCAAGATAACAATAATTGTACTGTTGATAGTTTTGTTACTAGAGCAAATAAGTCATCAGAATAGAAGTCTATTCCATTCTTTTGAGTGTATCCTTGCACTACAAATTGTGCTTTGTATTTGTCTATTCAGCTGTTAGCCAGTCTTTTGATTTTATAAACAAATTTCATTCCAATTATATTTGTATTTGTAGGGGGGATAGCATATATCCATGTGTTTCATTATTGAAGTGACTGTATTTCATCCTTTATAGCTTTGATCCACTGTTCTTTGTCTATGTGTTATAGCATTACAATACATTAATGGATTGTTATAGATTTTGTTAAGGAATTTGTTAAATTCTGTTAGATACATAGCTAGGTTTATATTGTCTTTGTAATTTAAACCTATAGTTTGTTTAACTGGTCTTTGCTCTCATGTAGAGCATTGTATGACAGGTTCTTTATCTTTATTATTGTTATTAGGAAGAGTTTTATCATCATTTAATGTATCATCATTATGATTATTCTCCCCTTCAATCCTAGACATTAGTTTGTCTATGAATTGTATGTTGTGTTTGACAGTAACTTTATTATCATGGTACACTAAGTGACCTTTACTGTTGTTATTATAACCTAGCTATTGTGTGTATTAGCCTCTAGGTTGTAGTTTATGTGTTCATTTGTTCTGTATAATACAATATGTGCCAAATTCTTGTATATTATCTATTTGATAATGTTTGTTATACTGTTTGTAATATGGTGTTGCAAAATTAATAGTAACTCTTAGTGTTCTGTTATGAATAAATGTTTGATATTGTACTGTATATACTCAGAATTTCATAGGTAACTTTGCTAATAACAGACACATATGTATACTGTTAAAGATAGTCTTATACATATGTTCTGCAACTCTGTTCTGCTGTAGTGTATTGTGTACTGTTAATCTACATATTGTTCCTTGACTTTCAATATATGTAGTGAAGTCTTTACTTAGGAACACTGTATCATTATCACTTTAGAGAGTTTTAACTCTTATACTGTACTGTGTAAATAGTCTCATTGTATGCTTTACATATTCTGTGAAAGTATCACTTTTATGCTACATAGGTAGCATGGTTACCCATTGTGTAGCATTATCTACAATGGTAAAAAGATATTCATACTTACTGTAAGCTTGTACTAGGGCAGGTCCCTAAATATCAATGTGGAGATGATCTCTATAACATTATACAAGAGGTGTTGTTTGTATTTTTGGTATTTCATTGTGTTGTATGTTTGCTTTGATACAATCTGTACACTGTGCATTTTTATTGTCTGTTATCCTTTGACTTATAATCTCAGGATACTCTCATATGAGTTTGTACAAGTAATTGAAATTAATATGACCCATTTGTCAATGTAAATCAATAATAGTGATTGTGTTAATAGATTGTTTATTATGATGAGAAACTATCATATACAAGTTATTTTGTACATGTATTTCACCAATCTTTGTATGAGCAGGAGAATAAATAATACATTCATTGTTTGTTTTCATTAAAACATATCCTGCTTTACATAATAGTGCTTTACTAACGAGTGTAAAGTTCAGATTAGGATGATAGTATATGTTTTGTAGTGAAATTATATTCACCTTAGTATACTCATTGGCTTTGTCTTGTAGTTTTATGTTAAATGTCATTACTCCACTTTTACTAAGTGTGAATAACAATTTATTCACAATTGTAATGTTTATTAGGGTTGAGTTCCAAACGTTTGTAAGATGGAACAAGTATGGAGTAGTGTGTACATTTGCACCAGAGTCTAATATATTAATACAATGTATTAGTTCAGTATTATTGTAATGTATTGTATTGATACATATGTTTGGATTATAATTGAACTCCTTAATGACTTCTTTTGTA
>NW_006760397.1:418270-427889 GCF_000271605.1 Fomitiporia mediterranea MF3/22 | reverse complement strand
ATAGGTAGCATAGTTACCCATTGTATAGTATCATCTACAATAGTAAAAAGATATTCATACTTGCTGTAAGCTTGTACTAGGGCAGGTCCCCATATATTAATATGGAGATGATCTCCATAGGATTGTACAAGAGGTGTTGTTCATATTTTTGGTATTTCATTGTATTGTATGTTTGCTTTGATACAATCTGTACACTGTGCATTTTTATTGTCTGTTATCCTTTGACTTATAATCTCAGGATACTCTTGTATGAGTTTGTGCAAGTAATCAAAATTAACATGACCCATTCATTAATGTAAATCAACAATAGTGATTGTGTTAATAGATCATTTGTTATGATGAGAAACTATCATATACTAAGTTATTTTGTACATGTATTTCACCAATCTTTGTATGAGCAGGAGAATAAATAATACATTCATTGTTTGTTTTCATTAAAACATATCCTGCTTTACATAATAGTGCTTTACTAACGAGTGTAAAGTTCAGATTAGGATGATAGTATATGTTTTGTAGTGAAATTATATTCACCTTAGTATACTCATTGGCTTTGTCTTGTAGTTTTATGTTAAATGTCATTACTCCACTTTTACTAAGTGTGAATAACAATTTATTCACAATTGTAATGTTTATTAGGGTTGAGTTCCAAACGTTTGTAAGATGGAACAAGTATGGAGTAGTGTGTACATTTGCACCAGAGTCTAATATATTAATACAATGTATTAGTTCAGTATTATTGTAATGTATTGTATTGATACATATGTTTGGATTATAATTGAACTCCTTAATGACTTCTTTTGTATTGTCAAATGAGTTCATAAAGTTGTCTACTTGTATGACACTATCCTCTTGTACTTTGAATGCTGAAAATATGTTGGATTCAGTAGATAGAGCAGATTGAACAGGTAAGCCACTAGAACTTGATACTGAGGCTTCTACAATTATAGACTCTAGCATCAGTGTTTTATTAATGTCTTTAATGAATACTGTTTCATTATTATCTCTAATGAATACTACTGTATTAAGTACAGGTTGAGACAATGTAGTAGTAGTAGTAGAAGTAGTAGCTGTTTGCTTATGCTTTTTCTTTTGAGCTTCTATTGTTTTGCTTGTTGAAGGATTTCAGTAGTCTTTTAACATATACCTGTACTTATTATAGTTGTAGTATTTGACTTTATTATAAGGCTTTGTTTTGCCTTTAGCTACACTTTTGCCTTTTGTTTGTAGGCCATCTCATTCAGTATCTTGTTTTGTTTGAGAGTACTAAGAATAATACTTAGTATATGTGTTTTGTAATTTGTGTATCAACTTAGCTGGTGTCAGAACATCTTTCTGAGCTACTGTAACTGTTAGTAGTTGATTATAATAGGTAATCTGCCTGTCTAGCATTGTTGCTACCCATTTATACTTATAAGGAGTAGCAAGGTTAATTTCTGAAATGTATGTATTGTTATTAGAGGCTTTATTATGTGTAGACAACTGTCTGTAGATTTGTTCAATGTTGTCTAACATCTTATCAAACTGTAATACATACCCTTTTACTGTAAACAATGTAGATATGTTTATAGTATGTGTCATCATTGTTTGAACATTGTATTGTTCAGAAAGTGCCTTCATGAGACTTCTAACACTTGTATACATTGTAAAGTTTGTATAAATTGTATCAGTTATTAGGATACAAACATTTATTAGTATATATAGTGTGGACCAGATGTTAAGCCAAGCTTGACATTATACCCTTATAGTGAAGAGGTTCTATGTATGGTCTACTATATATAGTAATCCCTTACATAATGTTAAGCTTAGAGCAGTCAGGGGTTTGATCCTAATGTAGGGTTGTTTGTAAGCAAAAGTATTAGGCTGAGAATAAGCTTCCTAAAAGGGGGGGAGTGAATTTCTCAGTTGCTTAGAATACTAGGGCCAGGACTCTATATTAGGATATCTCTCCCTACTTCTAAAGACTGTCAAGGTTAAGCTAGAAATAGTAACCCTTAGGGTCAAACTCTATATACTAGTCATGTGAGAACACATGACTCTAAAGAGGAGAGTAATGTTAGAACACAAACATTTATCAGTATATATAGTGTAGACTAGGTGTCAAGCCAAGCTTGACATTACACCCTTTTAGTGAAGAGGTTCTATATATAGTCTACTATATATGGTAATCCCTTACATAAAGGTATAGAGAGTAAGGTTAGTAGTATCTAGTAGAATAGGAAGAATAAAGCAAGTAGGGACATGAATAGAAGACAGAGTCTGAACTTTAGAGGACAGCTTCTGAGGTACTGTAGGTATGGTTAGTCTTACACTCACACAGGGGTACTATTTTTTCAGAAGAGGGAAGGGTGTAAGCCTACCCTACAGCTTATAATAGCTTTTATACTATTCTGTACCTCTTCTAGTACAGAACTACATTTCCAAACCTAGACCTTCTCCCAAGCCTAGACCTCCTTAGTGTAGACCTTAGAGTCACACACATTTCCTCTTTTGTCTTTACACTATGTTTCCTTATTGTCTGAGTCACATACTCTTTATTCTTAAGTGTATACACTCTCCTTTTTATCTTTTGTATTGTTTTCCCCTTTAAGTATGAGCCACCTTTGTTTCATTTCTAGTATATATAGTTTTGATCTTTCACCTTTGTTGCACCAGTTCTTATTCCTGACTATAACAAAGGTGAGTTCTTGTATGTATATAGACAAGTTCTTATTCCTGACTGTAACAAAGATACCTTTGTTCTGTCAGTGTTCTGTGTGTGTTAGCAAACCTGGAACTCAACAGAACTTGTTTGCAACAGTGTTCAGCACTTCCCTAGTACTGTTCCAAAAGGACTGTTAAGAGTAGAGTGTCTTAAGAACTAGTAGTATTTTTAGCTTAAACTAAATCAATCTCCCAAAAATTTTGATAAATCTGAATCTGGTTTATTTGGCATAACAAACCTATTCACTGTTTGTGATGAACTATAATTCTATAGCACAAATCAAGATCAACATTCAAAGATAGGTTACTCAAAGTTCTGCATCAACACAAGTGATTGTTAGTACATTCCTGTAGGAATGACTGGTTACTGTAGTGTATAACACTTTGATGGTTTTGAGACAAACTTGTGGTTGTTACACTGTAATTAGTATGCACAGGCCATTCAAGGAGTCAGAAGGACAAGAGCGACTGGATTGGTTAAGGTCAGTTACCTTGTACTTTGGTGGGTTTCAAGAAAGAATACAATTCTAACAAATTTCAAAGCACTCATAGTTTATCAGGGTTGATTTCTTTTCATATTGTGTAAACATTTAATTCTACCATAATGCGCTAGCTGTAAAAGCATATAAGTGGCAGCACATACAATTTGTTATGAGACTGAAAGCCGAACGCACCATAGTTTAATAGACTTCCTGCAATTCATCTCCGTTATCTGGTTATCTGATAAATATGTGAAGAGAAACCTAAAGTCGCAAGCGAGTAATCAAGTCCCTTCATGATTCGGCGCTGGAGAATAGCTCCGACGGGGAAGAACGAAGACCCGGCTCATACCATCTGACGTCGATTTCGTGATAACCCACGCCTTGTCAGGCCAGCAGCTCCTTTGGTGCGGATCTAATCTTGTGCCCGAATGCATTCAGATGATGAACTTTGATATCTGTTATGATGCATATCAATTTTCCTTTGGGGTGTGCCGATCATTCGTACCGAAGGTTTTCAATGAAGTGATGTACTTCGTATAGAATTTCATTTGGTGTGGAAAAGGCTGAATTGGTGAATGCTAGTTCATCGGCAGAGAGGCTTGAGACTCAATAGAGAGCTTCGAGGGATTGCTAGGCTTGTATATGCCATTCCTTGCGTTGGAAGGAGGTGTCGCGTCATTGCTATTCTGGAGCAGGCTTGGATTAAACCGATACGTAGATAGATGAACCATGTATGCTACGTGTAGGACTTTGGGGGTAGTCATGAAATGAGGGTGGGCACATGTTGAAAAAATGGATTTCGCCTCGCTACGGTGGGCAGACGGAGGTTTTGATAACTTTGCTACGCGTACTAAAGTGGCCCTATCTTGAAGGAAAAAATCATGGAAGATTGCAAGAAGAAAGGAGAGCGAGATTAGCCATGGCAAGATCGCGTTTCAGTAATCTAGCCGAGGTGTATCAGATTAGATGGAAAGTTCCGCCCTGGTGTCGTATCCCTTAATTGCTATTCTCCATTTGTTCGGAAGCGGTAGATTCATGAGCCGACCGAGGTCTCGCCTTCCTGAGATTCGCCAATGAGGACCCAATGTCGAGGCTTTACTTTGAGCGCAATTTACTCATACACAGGTGTTCATGAGAAATCAGTGTGGGTGTGGAAACAAAAGCACTGCCTAAACACAGAGTGTTCCCATGCGAGGCCGTCGGCTCCGGACGTTCCGGGTTGATTCACAGAAAGGATTGCTGCATGAAGACGAGGTGGAACGACTTGGATAGCGTTGTCGGCTGTATGACTGTATCGGATGGAGTCGCAAGCCAAGCGTCATACCGACGAAATCCGGGAGAGAAATATTGCTAAGCGAGGTGAAATGATTTGGTAATGACTGCCTTATATGGCAGCTACCAATCGGGGACGGTTATCTGATAAAACCTTGCAGTACTTTTGACGCGACTCTCGCACACCACTGCCATCCCCCCGAGTCCCACTCTCCCCCCCTTCCCTCTCTTTCCTCTTTCCTATAGACTCCTACCTTATGACTATGCAGAATGTAATTGTCCTCGGTGGTTCCTATGCTGGTAGGCAATCGTCACTAAGGTTTTAGAATTACCTCCACCTGGTGTTGACATACCCACTCATGTCTTAGGCGCGCGAGTAGCCCATCTGCTCGGTCAAGGCCTCGGGAACAAGTTTCGAGTAATAATGATAGATCGAAATAGGTTCGTATAATTTCTGATTACGTTCATATGCCAGTATTGACTCTTGCACTTAGCCATGCCAATCGTGTGTGAGAAAGTTGTTCCGCTGAATATGCGCTAATACCAGGGACAGATCTCTATGTCTTTCCTCGTCTCGCGGTGCTTCCTGGTCACGAACATAAAGCCTGTAAGTCATTTGTTAATGTATCCCTCCTCCATTGCTGATGTGTCAATGTAGTTATTCCGTACAAGGGCATCTACCATCCCGTAACTGCAGCTAATCCCGTCCCTCCCCCTACTCATCACCTCATCTTACAAGCGAGGATCATCGGCTTCACGCAGCACGACGTCACGATCGACCGTATGTTCCCCAATCTTGGCATTCATTCGCCAGTAATTCCATATAAATACGCGGTTTATGCACTTGGTAACCGGCTGCCGGCTCCGATCGATTTATGGTTCGAGGATGAAGATGCGGTCGGTGCGCAGTTGAAGGTTGATAAAAGAGGAGAAACACAAGCTGCAGGAGGTAATGAGAGGAAACCGTATGGCGGGTCCAAGCAAGAAGGCACACAATGGTTAAGGCGGTGTCAAGAACGCATTCGTGATGCTGGTAGTATCTTGTGTGTCGGTGGAGGAGCACTGGGAATACGTGGGTAGCATCTTCCATCACTACTGATGCTCGCTACAATTCCCCTCTTCTGTGCAGAGTTTGCTACGGACATCAAATCACTCTATCCAGCGAAACATGTCGCTCTTTTGCACTCGCGGCACCGCCTCCTACCACGCTTCGACTATGATCTGCACTGTGAAGGTAGGCACAGCCTTTTATGCGTGATCGCATCTTCTAATATCCTATTTCTCCGTAGTCCTGAAGACCTTGGAGGATCTTCGGATTGACCTTGTTCTTGGAGAGCGTCTAGATTTAGCGTCTACGCGACCGGAGGCCGTTAAAGTTAATGAGCAAGGGCAACGCGTTGTTCGGACCGTAAAAGGTCGTGAAGTTGCCGCGGACCTTTTGGTAAGTGCGACATTTGCGCAGCAATGAACTTTAGCTCATTCTTCGAATTAGCTTCTTTGTACAGGTCAGATTCCGAATACAGGCTTCTTGGCCGCTATGTCGCCACAGTCAGTCGATCCTGTGACCAAGCTCGCATACGTATTACCGACGATGCAGCTTGGCATCATACCTCCTGCTTCTGAATCGGATGAGTTCCTCGAGTCTTCCAAAGGTACTTCGTTAGTATCTGAACTTGATCTTAGCCAGCTTCGTATAGATGAGGAATCTGAAAGTGCTGTCGTGGCCGATGAAGGATTAGTTGGAGAAGCTCAGGTCGAAGAAGTCGAAGAGGTAGTGCTGGAGCAACTTCCAGAGACTCCTTACCCGCATATTTTCGTCATCGGAGATGCTGCAGATGCGTTCGGTGCAATCAAGGCAGGTCATACGGCGTATTGGCAAGCGGAGGTTGCCGCAAGGAACATTATCCGGCTTGCTCGAAGGGAAGAGACTGAAGCCGAAGACAAGGTTAACGACGGCTCGGAACCCAGGGCTGCGGAAGAAGAATATGAGGACGAGGCGAGCGTTGGAATGACAGAGTCACTTGAGCTGGAGTCGTACAATCCTGGGCCACCTGCTATCAAAGTTTCACTTGGTATTGTGCGTCATAACCTGTTTATATTTCTTATCCATTCTGTTTTTGGAATTGGTTATCTAATCTGATCTGATTATCATCTGGTAGGGTCAAACGTCAGCGTACCAGATTAATGGTGTGATTGGACGGAAGGATACGACGGAGGCAGATGATCTCGATGCTCCGCTTGCCTGGGCATTCTTTGGTATGCAGGATATGAAACCGGAGGATCTGTATAGCTGAGGATTCCATTGTGCTTCTTTTGCGAGATGCTCTGCAGTATCTCTGTGTCAGCTGGTCAGTCTATTGACGAGCGACGCACGCTGTGACCCACGCTGAACGTTCCGAAAGACTGGAGATTAGATTGGAAGGGGGTTGCATTTTGTCCCAAGACCCACTTTGATTCAAAACATTGCAAGTAGTTTCTGCACCCTGTTTTAATCCGAAAGAAGTAATTCAGAATGTTTTGGTGTTATGCGTTTATTAAGAGTTTGCGACTAGAGATGATTGTGTACTTCATTCTCTCTGTTCATTTAAAGTTCCGAGAGTAATTGCTATCGGTGTGAGCAGTCAATCTTTGGTCGTTCGCAATTTGCTCAGTAGGTCTGATCTTTGCAGGGCAAAGGTGATTTTTTGTGTGAATTCATCAAGTTCTGAGAGAGAAGTCATAGGAAACTACAGACATAGAAAGAGAAGTAAGTCCAAAGAGTAATAATAAAATCAACGAAATCTTGAATTCAAGTGCCTCACGTCTGCCTTTTCCTGAAAAGAACATGTGCTTTCGGATTAGGCACCACTGCTGCCTCGAATTCGAGGTCCTTCGGTCGGTCTTGTCCGTCCTGTAGTTTGATATCGTAGTTCAGCACAAGATATGCCATCATTGCTTTCAGCTCATTAGCAGCAAAGAACCGACCAGGACTTTTACAAAGGTGATAGGAATCAGATCCATATCAAACTCCTACAGACGGCAGGATAACTCACCAAGCATGTCGTCTGTGACCGAAAGTAAGGAACTCATTACTCGTGGACACGAGTTGGTGGCGTGTCGCCTCCTCTGCACTCTCGTCGCGAAGGTCTGCGAACCTAAAGGGTCGGAATTCACTAGCATCTGCATAAACACCATCATTGCGGTGCATTGCAAGCGCGTTGCAGGATACAAATGAGCCTTTGGGGAGGACGGTTCCATCGGAAAGCTTGTAATCGACCAGAGCTTTTCGAGTCATGGAAGCTACATAACGAAGAAGCAGTTGAGGGACAAACTGTTCAGTATCAAAGACGAAAGGAACAACGGACTGTTTCCAGCCCATTGAAGCGCATGCTCTCCTTTAAGAAGCTGTCTATATTTCGCATGTTCTGTATAGAAAGCTTTGTCCATCCGTCAGATTCGATCACGTGTTCTGCCTCTTCGCGCATCGGTGCTATAGTTGCTGAAGTCCGGTCCTGGTCCGGTCCGGGTGTACTTCACCTGGACTCAGGACTGGACCAAAATTGCAGTCCGGGAGTGTCCCGGACTGTGGACCGGACCTATGTGGACAGTTACTGGACTGGACCCAAGTTCCAGTCTGGTTTCGGACCGTCCATGACCGGACTTGAGAGAACAATTTGAGAGGCGTCAGCACATTATTTTTTGTATCTAAGTACATAGATAATATAACTAATTATGAAGCCCCTTGTAATAAGTCTTTAAGATTTCTATGGATTCAAATGTTTCAGGCAGTAAGCAGTTTCGCCTTTTAGTATCAACAAGTCCTGTCTTAAAGGACAGCAATCCAGAGGAAATATTTAAATATACACTCGGGCCTGATCTGGCTTTGCATATCAAATGTACTCGTTTGCTACCAGTTTTTACAACTCCCAGCTCTGAATACATTGCACAAACGAAGATCACAATGTACAAAATCCTTACAATTGTCTAGAACAGGCATAGCTTCTCTGTTAAAGGTTTGCAAGTTCACAATACTGCTCCCAGCACTAGAGAAATGTCAGACAAGAAGGAAATCAAAGTTATAATCAAAGAGACTGAAAAGTAAAATGGATGTCAGAATATGTACTACAAATAATTCTGTGCTACAAACAATCACACAAAACATTCAAGTCCGGAGTCCAGTCTGAGTCTGGACTGGTCCATCAGTCCGGGAAATTTCTCAATTTGATGGACGCAGGACCGGACCCCCCTTGGACCCATGAGGACCGGACTGTAGAGGACTGGTCCTCAGGTCCAGTCCTGCGTCCGGACCGAGTCTGCTGGGTCTGGGACCGGACATCAGCAACTATAATCGGTGCAATGTACTCTGGGTGTGCTGCAAGGTGCAGCAATGCATGTGTAAAACTCTTTATTACAGGTAAGCGAACGATAATTAGAGAGCTTTAAATGACCTTACATTTGATGAGGTATGGATCGCTGCAAAGTTCATGGTAAGAATACACTGTGTTAATCCTTCGACAGAGCGTTGTTTATCATTCGGTGCTTCATCGATGAGCTAAGACAACATATCATTCTATGAACGAGTACTTGTGAGCAATCACATTGAAACAGATCCGCATAATAGTGCACTTGCCGGTTTTCCCGGCCACTCGTCACTGTGTTTCTCTCTCTGCTTTAAGCAATACTCAATGATAGGTGCAAGGTGCTTAATACTGCAACGTGTGCTTGCTGGAGTGGAAGTGAGGAGTTCACCAACAATCCTAAAAGATAATTTCTCAGTCTTGTTTATCTCTTCTGGACATGTGTGTCATTTGTGCACCCTTTCATAAATCCTGGGAACATTCGAATGACTTGAGCAGCCTTCATCACGTTAATAGTGAACTGCACGTTAAGCTCGGGATAATCTTTATTCCTGCCTAAAATATAGTTAGTATCAGGTTGGCTGTAAAGCAAGTAACAATATTTTGCTTACAAAGAGGAAGACCAACGAAGACACGATTGCTTGCCCTGCCAACGACCTGCATCACAGGACGGGAAACCCATTCTATAAAATCATGACCAGCAATTCAGACTTGACTTTCTGTATCCAAGCCCTGAGTCTCACGGCTCTTTTTTGGACGACCCTGAATGGCCACTTACATAATACTTATGTGGTGGCTCTCAGACTAAGAGTTAGGAGGGGGTTGGGG
>NW_006760397.1:400815-412621 GCF_000271605.1 Fomitiporia mediterranea MF3/22 | reverse complement strand
CCTGTTCTACAAGTTCTGACTATGTTCTAGTACTTGTGTTCTGTATTTCTGTTGTATAGAATAGTTGTAGCCTAGGTCCCCTTACTAAGCCTTTAGGTCCCCTCTATACTATCACTAACATCAGATTAAGACTACCTATTACTACTCTACAACTCTCCTATGTTTCAAGCATTAGTACTTGCTGTTGTGTCAATCTCTTTTCTTTGTCCTAACCCTTTTACATTTTTAAATTTTAAACTTTTTAAACCCTTTTAAACTTTTGCCACCCTTCTTCTATTCATTACCCCTTTTAGTTTAGTACTGATTCCTTTGTAGTATAAACATGGACCCTCCTACACTGACTGCTGCCCCTACTGTCCCACCAGATTAGTAGTTATGAGTAGAACTAGCTCAATATGTACAGACCTTCATTCAAGAGGCCTTTACTAACCATGTGCCCCCAGCCTCTTTAGAACCTGTTCTAATTGTTCCAGAAGCTACAACCTGTTCTAGAAAGAAAGTACATATAGCCTACCCTTTAGACTTTAATAGGTAGCACTTTAAGGACTTCCAGCACCAAGTCAAACTATACATGGTTACTACTTTAACCAATCTATTCTCAGATCTTAATTGTGTCCTATTTGTCCTCTCCTTCATGAAGGAAGGCAACACAGCCACCTGGGCCCAGAACTGGATTGAAGGACATTAGATCAGAAGCCTGATCTGACTTCAGAACAACAAGTTGTATTTGGAATTCATGAGACAGCTCTGTACTTCCTTTATTAATCTGAATAAGAAGTGTAATACACAGAACAAGCTTGTGTCTCTGTAACAGGGCAAACATTCTGCCAATGCCTTCTTTCAGGAGTTCAATATCCTGGCCCAGAAGGTAGGATTCATGCTCAGGTTTGATAATGTCCTTATCAGAATGCTTGAAAAAGTTCTTCACTCAGAACTAGTCAATAAGATTCTTAGAATAATACTAGAACTGGTCACTTACACTAAGTAGAAGACACACACTATCTCCTTTGATCAAGCTACAGCTTGGATGTGTCAAGTCTGTGTAGAACACTTACACATGTGTCTAGCTCTGACAGTTCTAAGCCCTTAGATTAATCTGCCTGTAATTTGTGATTAATCTGTTCTAATAAACATTAGAGAAGCCTGAAAGTAAGGAGTATACTTTGCCTACAGAAAGTCAGAGCACTAAATTAAGGACTGTCTACAGAAGCAACAGTATATCTGTCAGGTCATTAGAGTAATAATGAGTAACAAGTAGGATTTGTAGTAAGAAGCCTTTTCTACAAATCTAAAAGTTACCTCAGAACTCCTAAACTCTAACTACATACTCTAGGATTTTGTAGAGGCCTAACAGTAAATACAGTACTGAAGGGCTATGACTCAGATGTTTTAATAGCCACTTTTGATTCAATAGACACTGTAGGATTAGAAGTAAATAAAGTAAGAAAAGTAGAAAAAGTAGAAAAAGTAGAAAAAATAAATCAACAAAATTATTTATTAGAAAGAAAAAAGTTGAAAACAAAAGTAGATAGTTCTCCTATTTCTTCTGATTCTTTTGATTCTTCTCTTCACACTTCATCCAAGTCTAAATCTGTACAATCTAACCTACTACTTCTGTATTCTAGAATCTTAGAATGTTCAGAACACTACCTAGCCCTGTTTACTACTCAGTAGTTTGTCTATAGTATCAAGCAGGGATAGCCTCAGCTGAGTTTGTAGCTGAGGACATAGGTCTGTCCTTGTTGAAAGAGAGAGGTTAATGAGAAAATGTTAGTGTATATACTTACCCTCTTAGACAACAAGACTGTACAAACTGTACATTCCCTTTAGAACAAGTAGCAGTTTATTAGAGGACGTTCCAGGCACCAGCTCTAGGTCCCTGTCCTCTTAGCTCCCTTCTCAGAATCCCCCCAGATCCAAACAATAGCTCTGGTAGACAGTAGATACACTAGTTTGTGTATTAATAAGGCCTTTGTGTAGGAACACTACCTCCCTACTCAACACATTCTACTTCCAATCCTAGTATACAATACAGACAGAACTCTAAACTGGAATGGTTAGATTACTAAGTTTGTCCAACTATGAATGACTATTCAGAATTGTAAGGAAAGTATTGAGTTCAGAGTCACTAACCTTAGAAAGACAGACATCTTTATCAGATTCAAATGGTTTAAGGCTTACAACCCTACTATTAACTGGTTAGAGTAGACACTTGTGTTCAATCAGTGTCCTGAGTCTTGTAGCTACCTTGTACTACTGTTCTGAGTAGATACAGACACTTCTAATGTTACTGACAGTTCTAATAAAGGTGACCAGTTGTTCTTCTTTGACTAGGATAAATATGTGGATACATATTCTAGTCAAGGTAGAACAGAGTCAATCTGAAGGATGTCTAAGACAGAACCAGTCTAGAACCCTCTTAGAATGACTCTACTCTAGAATGTATGTAGACCCAGCCTGCCAGATTTTATCTGAGAGTTCCCTAAAGTCTTTAGTAAAGAGGAATTCAATCAGCTTTCTAAACACTGTCCCTAGAACTATGTAATTAAATTGACTGAGGGTTTCCAACCTAAGGATTGTAAGGTCTACCTACTCAACAGAGACAAGTAGGAGGTGCTTGACAAGTTCCTTTAGGAAAATCTTTAGAACAGTCAGATCCAACCCTTAAAGTCCCTTATGGCCTCCCCTTTCTTCTTTGTCAAAAAGAAAGATAGGAAGCTCTGTCCAGTCTAGGATTATTATTATCTTAATAAGGGTACTGTCAAAAACAAGTACCTACTCCCTCTGATTCAGGAGCTCATTGATAAGACACATACATTTAGGGTTTTTACTAAGTTGGATGTTTAATAAGGGTACAATAATATTTGGATCCAAGATAGAGATGAGTGGAAGGCTATATTCTAAACTAATTGTAGATTGTACAAACTAATCATAATGTTCTTCAGACTAACTAACTCACCTACAATGTTCTAGTCATTTATGAATCACATCCTTACAGATCTGATTGACTTGGAGCATGTTAGTGTGTATCTGGACAACATTCTGATCTTCACCCAGACAGTTGAGTACTATTACTGACTGATCTGAGCAGTTTTACAATAGCTCTAAGATAATAAACTGTTCCTCTAAGAAACAAAGTACTCTTTTACACAAGAGTCAGTAGATTATCTAGGCTTTGTGATTGGTGGAGGAGAGGTCTGTATAGATCTAGTAAAGGTAACTACAGTTTGGAACTGGCTACAACCTTAGAACCTGAAACAGGTCTAAGCATTCCTTAGGTTTGCAAACTACTACTAATACTTCATTTAAGGCTTCAGTACTATTGCCTGACCCCTTCACAATCTTACTAGTAAAGATGTTCCTTAGTAATAGGATGATCAGTAGCAGTCTACATTTGAGTCCCTCAAGTAGGCCATCACTAGTAAGCCTGTATTAGTAGTTCTAATAGTTGTAGACAAGTTCTGAGTTGAAGCTGACTCTTCTAACTTTACAAATGGAGTAGTACTGTCCTAGTTCATTAACAGAAAGTAGTGTCTAATAGTATTCTAATCAGAATCCCTCTCTGTAACAGAACAGAACTACCTTATCTATGACAAGGAACTCCTCACAATTGTCTGTTCCCTAGAGGAGTAGTATTAATATCTCCTTAGTACTGTACAGAAGTTCAAGATTTAGAGTAATCACCTTAATCTCTAGTACTTCCAGGCACCTCAGAAGCTCAACTACTGTTAAGCCTACTAGATGTTAGAACTGTAAGACTACAACTTTGTACTGACTCACAAACCTGGAACACAAATGACAAAAGCTGATTTACTCTTAAGACAAGTAGGTTATAAAAGGGGGGAGAATGATAACAAAAATCTTGTTCTCCTAAACAATTCCTGTTTCATGTCTAAGACAATCTAAGAGATCCAACTTGAATCTGAGGATGTTGACTTCATCACTTACATACAGTAAGCTCTGAGACACACACAGGATCAGGTCATAGTAAAGTAGCTAGAGAAGCAGGTTAAGGATTAGGAGGAGGATAAGGATAGACAGGTTTACTAGAAAGGCTGACTGTACATTTTAAAGGATTAGAAGCTGTAGGAGGACATTGTCTAAGCTTATTACAACAATCCAACCACAGGACATCTAGGCTAATACAAAACACAGGAACTCATTACTCAGAACTACTAGTAGTCAGGAATGTAGAGGGAAATCCTAAAGTATGTGACTGGTTGTAATACATACTAACAGACTAAGGCCTACTAGACAAGGGTTCAGGCTCCCCTACATCTGTATCAGATTCTGGATCACTCTTAGGAAGAAGTCTTGGTGGACCTGATCAGTAAGCTATCCAAGTCTTAGAGTTACAATACTATCTGTATGATTGTTAACTGATTCTCTAAGCAAGTTCACACAGTTCTGACCTGAACAGAACTCACTTCTAAAGGTATAGTATGTATCTATCAGGATCATGTCTTCTGGTTGTACAGACTCTCTCAGAAGCTCATTCACAATTACAGACTGTAATTCAAGTTAAAATTCATACAGAACTTGTATATACTTCTCAGAATTCAAGGGAACCCTTCTACTACCTATCACCTGTAGACTGACAGTCAAACTGAGCAAGTCAATCAGGAGATTGAGCTCTACCTCTGGATGTTCATCAATCATCAGTAATCAGATTGGTCTGAATAGTTAGCTCTAGCAGAATTTGTACACAATAACTAGTAACACTCTGTAACAGGACAGTCCTCATTCTTCCTCAATCATGAGAGACATCTGTACTAGAGGACAGTTCCAAACTGGAATAGTAGTTCTGAATCTGTAACAGACTTTGTAGAACAGATGTATAGGACTAGAGAGAACACACAAGCTCTTTTAGAAAAGGTAGTATAAGTTATAAAGTAGAACTATGATTGGAAGAGGTCTACAGCTGAGAATTACCAGCCTAGTAATAAGGTTATGCTAGAAGCCACTAATCTGACCTCAGATTGCCTAATGAAGAAGTTGGACAACAAGTGCTTTAGACCCTTCATTATTAAAAGGAAGGTTAGTACCTCTGTCTACAAATTCTAACTTCTAGCAACATAGAAGCACATACACTCAGTGTTCAACAAGGTTCTACTGTCTCAGTACTACAATCCTAGTTTTCCTTTACAACAAAGACCCCTGCCACCTTTACCAGAACTCATCAGTTCTGAACTAGAATACAAAGTAGAGTATGTAGCAAATGCTAAGTTAGTGTACAGAAAGCTCAAGTTCCTTATCTACTAGAAGGGATACCTAGTTGAGGAACATACTTGAGAACCTGCCAAGAACCTTACCCATACTCCTAAGGCAATCTGAGATTTCTATTAGCTTCATCCTAGTGCTCTACACAAACTCAGCCTTACAGATTTCTAAGCCCTACTGTTCCAACCTATGCCTGAGCTACTAACTGAGCCCTATGTTCACCAATCAGAACAATTGGTTTTAGAGGAGGGGTGATGTTACAGTTCTCTACTCTCTTACCTTCAGTTCTAAGGGTTCCACACCCTTCTGTACTAGAACTTAGGACTTCTGTACCTTGAGAGTGCTGTCTATAGACTATATGTGTACTAACTCTTACTACTACCCTTCCTTACTTCATCATTCCATTCCTTTGACCACCCCTTCATTCTCTGTTCATTCTATAGTCTCTTACCCTTTATCTATCCCTTCATTCTTTGTACCTTTATCTTTGACCTTCCTTTCTTTCATTCTTTGTAGCTTATCATTCTTAGTAGCTCATACTCTCTGAGTGCTCTTGTGTAGTTTAGTATATATAAGCATACAAGATCAGACTAGTCCTATAGTCTTGATCTTGTCTACTCTAGGTAGTCCTGTACTCTTAGGCTTACTCTATATACTCTACTCTTGTCTCACTCTCTCTCTCCACCTGTTCTACAAGTTCTGACTATGTTCTAGTACTTGTGTTCTGTATTTCTGTTGTGTAGGATAGTTGTAGCCTGGGTCCCCTTGCTGAGCCTTCAGGTCCCCTCTATACTGTTGCTGACAGTAACATTCAGATCTCAGTCTCTAAACTCTACAGAGTGAAATTATAAGATCTATAATAAAGAAATGCTTACTATTGTTAAAACCATTAAGGACTAACACTAGTACTTGTTGGGAGCAAGACAAACCTTTAAAGTATGGTCTGACTATACTAATTTGACATACTTTAAAGCCCCCCACAAGTTAAACTATAGACAGGCTTGCTAGAGAACAGAACTGGCAGACTATAACTTTGTTTTAATACATAAACCTGGAAAAACACTTGTAAAAGCAGATACACTATCTAAAAGTCCTTAATTTAATAAGGGAGAGTATGATAATGAAAATGTTACCTTTATTAAAGACTCCTAGTTAAGGGGAATAGTGTATACAGACAGTAAAGTCATTCTGTAAAAGATCTAGGATACTTAGTAGGAATTATTAAACAAAGGAGAGGAGTACCTAGCTAGTATACTTATTAGAGATAACTATATGTGTAGGAATTTAAAGATATATGTTCTATTAGACCTTGTACTTATGGTTCTGAAGGAATATCATGATTCCATACTTGTAGAACATTCAGAGTATAGGAAAACACTTGAAATGATTCAGAGAGAGTTCTAGTAGCTACAGATGAGAACAAACACTAAGAAGTATGTTTAAGGCTGTAATAAATGCTAAAGAATAAAATCCCTACACACTATAAGACAAAAGGCATTAGATCCTCATAATACACCTGTTAGACCTTAGCAGGTAATATCTGTTAATTTAATTAGTGAATTGTCTGAGTCTAAGGGATTTAACACTATTTGTATTATTGTAGATTGCTTCTCTAAGCAAATACATACTCTTCTAACTACTACAAAGGTTACAGTAGAGAGAATGGCTAGACTGTACAAGGATCAAGTCTTTAGACTCTATAGATTACTTAGGAAGATGATACATAACAGAGGACTGTAATTTAATACTAAATTCATGAGAGAACTTTACAAGGCTCTTTATATTAAAGGGAATCCTTCTACAGTATATTATCCTCAAACTAATAGTCAAACTGAGTGTATTAATTAAGAGATAGAACAGTATCTCTGCTTGTATGTTAACTATAAACAGTCAGACTAGGTAGAATAGATTTCTATAGCTGAGTTTGTATATAACAATTGAGAATACTCTACTACAAAGTTCTCTCTGTTCTATGTTAACTCTAGAAGACACTCTGTAGGCTTTAGATTGGTTTTGACTAAGACTAGTACATATTCAGTTGAACAATAAACTAAGCATATTAAAGAGGTTTAGGAACTTGTAAAGAAAAGCCTGAACCAAGCTACTGAAACTATAAAGAAGTACTATGATTGTCATTCAGGCCCCTCTATACAGTACAAGCTAGAAGATATAGTGTGTTTAGACTCAAGGAATATAAAGACTACCAGACCTACTAAAAAGTTTGATAACAAATGGTTTGGTCCCTTTAAGGTTGACTCAAAAGTTAGAGCTAGTATATATAGGCTCAAACTACCTTAGGGATAGTCAATTCACCTAGTATTTAATAAGATTCTGCTCAAACCATATGTTCCTCAAGTCTTTAAGATTCAGAAGGCTCCCCCTCCTCCTCCTCCTGAACTTATAAATGATAAGATTAAATACAAAGTTGAAACTATCCTTGACTCTTGACTCTACAAGGGAAAGCTTCAGTTCCTTGTCAAATGGGTAGGACACTAGGAAGCAACTTAGTAATCTGAAAATAACCTTACTCATGTTCAGAATACTGTTAGGGATTTCTACAAAGCTCATCCTAGTACTTTAAGACAACTGAACATTCTAAAAAGAACCTTTAGAGACTTTAACACTTTACTTAAGTAAGAAAGCCCTTAGATTCAGTTGTCCAGGACATACAACCTAAGGAGGGAGGTAATGTTAGGATTGTAGGATTGGACCTATTTTATTTTCTTTATATCTCTGTCAGTTTTGCAAAAAACCAATAATGTAACTGGATTTTCATAATCCTTAACATCTTATCTATTGTTTTACAAAGTTTCATAGAGATTGTCTTAGTATTGAGTACAGGAGAGAGTTACAGAGACATAAAGTAGTGTATACAATTATAACACAGTCTATCTATTTCTTGCCCAATATAGTAACTTGCACCTTTCTTGTGTAATAGCCTCTTAACCTATATTCTCTAATGTACAATACTCTATTAATTCTTCCTGGCCTCTAATGTGCCTGTTGGCTTTACAATATTTGTCTTTATTATTTCTTTAATCTTATTCTTGAGTTTCATTCCTTACTTTACTCTTGTTATTCAGTTATTATAAAAAGTAGTCTGTAGATACAGTAGTTCCTTAGTTTTTTAACTCTTCTTATATTCCTACTTGTTCTCTTAGTATAAATCCTAGCTGGTAGCTTTAGGAATATAGTTGGATTAAGGGCTACAGGTCTACATTTACAGTTTGAGAGTGTTATCAACCTAGAGAACACATCTCCCCTAACATTAGGAAAAGGTAACAAAACCTTTTAAAATCTTTATCTCTGTCAGGTCAAACATATACTCTATCACAGCATTACTTTATAACCTCAACCAAAGACAAGTTATTTAGTAGAATGCTTGTATAGAGAGGGGATCAGGAAAGAGTATAATATTTAATAGTAAGACATAGGAAAAGACTAGGAGAAAACCTGTTTAAAGAGAAAAGGAACAGAAACACTACTTACTTACATAACTAGCTAGGAACTCTTTGTACAAAGACAAAGGACTATTAGAGCTAGTAAAGAGTCAGAGCTAATACTCTAAAGCTCTATACTTGAGAAGAACTAGTACTAGTGTAAAGGAAAGGAACTTAAGAGCTCTAAGGAGAGACTATAGAAAACCAGTCTCTTATATAGACTTTGCCTATATAGATAGGAAAGTAATAAAGTTATAAACATGAGGACTATATGAGGACAATATAAGGAATACATGTAATAATCTAGAACTATAGTTATAAGTTCTACAATTAAATACAGAAGTACAAAGATAAGGCTAGAAGTTAATAAGGATAATTGTCTCCTAAACTAAGTTAATTGAAGAAGACTTAGAGAAGAATCTAGAACTCTGGTTGTCAGTTCTAGAGTGTACACAAGACAGTCTAGAACTTTGGTTGTAAGTTCTAGAGACAGTACAAAATAACAGCCTTTTATATTATAGAAGTTATAAGAAGTTATTAGAAGTTATAATACTCTACCTTATGAGAAAGTATATTACAAACTAGTGTACAAGAAGTACAGGTCAAGTCAGAGCAAGTTATAAGAAGACTATAGAATAATAGAAAGCTCTATACTATAAGAAAGCTTAGAAAGTATAACTAGTTAGGAGGACTCATAAGGAGTCATTAGAAGCTTGATAAGAAGTATAGAAGACATAACAATACAGTAAAGGAGTCATTAGAAGATTAATCTAAGATACAAGAAGACACAAACTAGTGTTAGAAGATTAATTTAGAAAGTGTATAATACCTAAAGGATTAGCTAGCTCTACTTTATAAGAACAACAGTAAAGGGAGTTACTAAAGTTACTAGAGTAACATTACTCTAGCAAAAGGTATATAAGGAGGCCAGTTTGGCCCTCAAAAGTAGTTTTATTAACTTAAGTTACTTAGTACTTAGAAGTACTCTACTACCAAACTACTAAGCTACACTTGTAGCTTAATTAAAGTAGGACTCCTCTACCCTCTTACTCTACAAGTCTACAAGTCTTACCCTCTATACTCTATTCTCTTACTATTCTTGTGAATCAAGACTAGTAAAGTGAGTATGACTAATACTTTGATAAAACTCTAACTTAGTTACAAATCTTTACTATTCTAGTAAAGCTCTAGTCTACTAAGGGGAACTCAACCTGGAATTAGTACACAAGTATATAAACTCTAATACTTGCTTTATAATATTAACTAATCTTAATAAACAACATTCAAAGTGGGTAGATAAATTACTCTACTACTTAGAACAGCTATTAAAGTAAGTAACTTTCTTTTATAGTAAGAAAAGAAAGATTAATTAAGAAGTACTACTAGTTCTTAATTATTTAGTGGCTTACACACAGGAACAAGTGTTAATACTAGGAGGTATTAAAGGAATCCCATTTTGGATACAAGGGGAAATTCCCTTAGACTCTTTCAAACAAGGAAGAGTAGTATTAACTGTTACCTACTCAACAGGTACTCCTATTAATCAACAAGTCTGGATTGAACAAATCCAAGGATACTCAAGTCACTTATACACATTACAACAATATTGTAATTTGTTACACAGTACATTACTTGTACTAGAACAAGGATATCCAGATATTACAAAAGTAAGCAACTTTTGTAATACTATACTAAATAGGGTTAACAAGCTATAAAAAGTGGCTTTGTATCTTTTAACAAGTGTAGTAAGAGTACTCTACAACTCATTCTTTTTAAGACATTAAGTAAGTGTCTGTCTTATATACTACAGAGTAAAGTCTAAGAGTCTGAGACATTCCAAGTATAGTAATGCTACATAAGGCAATAGAGGCTTTCCTAATCTAGAGCATAATTTAATACTCTCCTTCAAGCATTAATTAAGAACTAAGGCTGTATGCCTAATAGTTTGATTAGATGCTTGATCTGTAGGATGTGGAGAGCTTTTGTAAGGATGTCTGCTAATTGATTCTGTAATTGGACATAGTATACATTAATGTAATTGTTTTGAATGTAACATTACACAAAGTCTTTTTATAAATCAAGGTGTTTAGTGTAAGTGTTGTACATTATTTTGTCAGACTTTACAGTCTTTATTACACCTTAGTTATTACAATAAATTGTAATGAGTGCTGATTCAGTCTGTAGTACCTCTTCAGCAAGTTATTTGAGCCAAATGGCTTCTTGAGTAGCATATGCTAGTACTTGCAACTTAGCTTTGTAAACAGATAATAGTACCAGGTTTTGCTGTTTGCTTGACCAAGATATAGTTGATTTAGCTAATTGAAAGATGTAACTGTTTATTACTTTATGTCCTTCTGTCATTCATCTGTCTGTATCACAATAGTCTTATAGTTTTAAGGCATTTGTGCTTCCAAGTTGAAGCCAGTAATTTGTTGTATATTTTAAATACACAAAGTAATGTTTCACTACTTTGTAGTAATGTGTTTAGGGCTTTTGTAGGTAGTACACTAATTGCCCAGTAATATAAGATATGTCTGGCTGTGTGCAATCTGTAACATATCTTAACAATCCTACCATACTCATATATAGTATTGTTTCATTATTACTTTTATTTGTATTGTATGTATTGTTTGTATTATTAGATAGATCTATTCTAGGAGTAATAGGCATTTGTAGTGCCTTTTTGTTTTCAAAGTGGTAATGCTTGATTATACTTTCAATATAATACTTTTGCCATAAGCTAATTGTTTGTTAAGGTCTATCTCAGCTTATTTTAATACTAAGTAACTAATGTATTTTGTTACTATCAGTGAATGTAATGTATTATCTTAATACATATTTAAATACAGTTATTATAGTGATAGTTTTGCTAATAATTGTAATATTGTCAATGTGTATAAATGTTATAAGAATTGTTTTATTATTTTGTTTCTTATTATTAGATTGCACTCTGGATTAGGAAATCCCCAATTGCCTTATGTAGAATTACTGTACTTAGAATGTCTCAGATTATCAGACTTCACTATGTAGTATATAAGGTAGATACTTGCTTGATGTCTCAATAAGAGTAAGTACTTGGGGCACTCCTACTATGCTTGTTAAAAGGTTATGAGCCTTAGTGCCTATTGAATGCCCCCACACACTTG
>NW_006760397.1:381464-396859 GCF_000271605.1 Fomitiporia mediterranea MF3/22 | reverse complement strand
GAAGTACTGCAGACTGAATCGGCACCCATTATGATTTATTGTGATAATCAAGGAGTAATAAAGACTGTAAAGTCTGACGAAATAATGTACAACACTCACACTAAAACATCTTGATTTACAAAAAGACTTTGTGTGATGTTACATTCAAAACAAATACATCAATGTATGCTATGTTCAATCACAGAACCAATTAGCAGACATTCTTACAAAGGCTCTCCACGTCCTACAGATCAAGCATCTAAACAAACTATTAGGCATACAGTCTTAGTTCTTAATTAATGCTTGAAGGGGAGTATTAGATTGCACTCTGGATTAGGAAATCCCCAATTGCCTTATGTAGAATTACTACACTTGGAATGTCTTGGATTATTGGACTTCACTATGTAGTATATAAGGTAGATACTTGCTTGATGTCTCAATAAGAGTGAGTACTTGGGGCACTCCTGCTATACTTGTTAAAACTTATAAAATATAGTGTGATTGTAATTAGCTTGTTCTAATTCAATCTTAAGTAGTAGTTCAGTAATCTTCTTGTATTATTGTCTACCTGCTTGTTTCAATCTGTATAACACTTTATTTAAACATAATGCCTGTCCAGGTTTAATATCTGTAAGTAGCTTGCCTGGCAGCAGTTTCACATAAATGAGTTTGTCCTCATTTAGTTCTCTGTAAAGATATGCAGATTTTACATCTATCTAATGTATCTTGTAGTTCTTAAATGCTGCCCAAGATAACAATAATTGTACTGTTAATAGTTTTGTTACTAGGGCAAATAAGTCACCAGAATAGAAGTCTATTCTATTCTTTTGAGCATATCCTTGCACTACAAATTGTGCTTTGTATTTGTCTATTTGGCTGTTAGCCAGTCTTTTAATCTTATAGACAAATTTCATTCCAATTATGTTTGTATTTGTAGGGGGGATAGTATATATCCATACATTTCATTGTTGAAGTGACTGTATTTCATCCTTCATAGCTTTGATCCAATGTTCTTTATCTGTGTGTGTTATAGCATCATAATACATTAATGGATTACTATAGATTTTGTTGAGGAATTCGTTAAATTCTGTTAGATATATAGTTAGGTTTATATTATCTTTGTAATTTAAACCTATAATTTTTTTAACCAGTCTTCACTCTTGTGTAGAGTATTGTATGACAGGTTCTTTGTTGTTATTATCATTATTAGGAAGAGTCTTATCATTGTTTGATGTATCATTGTTATAATTATTCTCCCCTTCAATCCTAGACATTGGCTTGTCTATGAATTGTATGTTGTGTTTGACAATAACTTTATTATTATGGCACACTAAGTGACCTTTACTGTCAGTATCATTACCTAGCCATTGTACATATTAGCCTCTAGGTTGTAGTTTATACATTCGTTCGTTTTGTATAATACAATATGTACTGAATTCTTGTATATTATCTATTTGATAATGTTGGTTATACTGTTTGTAATATAGTGTTGCAAAATTAATAGCAACTCTCAGTGTTCTGTTATGAATAAACGTTTGATATTGTACTGTATATACCTAGAATTTCATAGGTAACTTTGCTGATAACAGACATGTATGTATACTGTTAAAGATAGTCTTATACATACATTCTGCAACTCTGTTTTGTTGTAGTGTATCATGTACTGTTAATCTGTGTATTGTTCCTTGACTTTCAATATACATAGTAAAGTCTTTACTTAGGAACACTGTATCATTATCACTTTGAAGAGTTTTAACTCTTATACTGTATTGTGTAAAGAGTCTCATTGTATACTTTACATATTCAGTAAAAGCATCACTTTTATGCTACATAGGTAGTATAGTTACCCATTGTGTAGTATTGTCTATAATGGTAAAAAGATATTTGTACTTACTGTAAGCTTGTACTGGAGCAGGTCCCCAAATATCAATGTGGAGATAATCTCTATAACATTGTGTAAGAGGTGTAGTTTGTATTTTTGGTATTTCATTACATTGTATGTTTGCTTTAATACAATCTGTACACTACACATTTTTATTGTCTGTTATCCTTTGACTTATAATCTCAGGATACTCTTGTATAAGTTTGCACAAGTAATTGAAATTAACATGACCCATTTGTCAATGTAAATCAACAATAGTAATTGTGTTAATAGATTGTTTATTGTGCTGAGAAACTATTATATACAAGTTATTTCATACATGTATTTCACTAATCTTTGTATGAGTAGGGGAATAAATAATACATTCATTGTTTGTTTTTGTTAAAACATATCCTGCTTTGTATAATAGTACTTTACTAACAAGTGTGAAGTTCAGATTGGGATGATAGTATATGTTTTGTAGTGAAATCGTATTCACCTTAGTATGCTCATTGTCTTTGTCTCATAGTTTTACATTAAATGTCATTACTCTACTTTTACTAAGTGTAAATGACAATTTATTCATGATTGTAATGTTTATTAGGGTCAAGTTCCAGACGTTTGTAAGACAGAACAGGTATGGAGTAGTGTGTACATTTGTGCCAGAGTCCAATATATTAACACAATGTATTAGTTTAGTATTATTACAATGTAATACATTAATACATACATTTGGATTGTACTTGAAGTCCTTAATGACTTCTTTCATTTTGTCAAATGAGTTCATGAAGTTGTCTACTTGTATGACACTATCCTCTTGTACTTCAAATGCAGAGAATACATTGGATTCAGTGGATAGAGTGGATTCAACAGGTAAGCTGCTAGAGTTTGATACTGAGGCTTCTACAATTACAGATTCTGGCATTAGTGTTTCATTAACATCTTCAATGAATACTGTTTTGTTAACATCTCTAATGAATACTGTTGTAGTAAATACAGGTTGAGACAATGTAGTAGTAGTAGTAGAAGTAGTAGCTGTTTGCCTATGCTTTTTCTTTCAAGCTTCTGTTGTTTTGCTTGTTAGGGGATTTTAGCAGTCTTTTGACATATGCTCATATCTATTACAATTGTAGCATTTAACTTTACTGTAAGGCTTTGTTTTGCCTTTAGCTACACTTTTGCCTTTTGTTTGTAGACTGTCTTGTTTAGTATCTTGTTTTGTTTGGGAGTACTAAGAATGATACTCAGTATATATGTTTTACAATTTGTGTATCAACTTAACTAGTGTCAGAATGTCTTTCTGAGCTACTGTAACTGTTAGTAGTTGATTATAATAGGTAATCTGCCTGTCTAGCATTGTAGCTACCCATCTATACTCACAAGGAGTAGCAAGGTTAATCACTGAGATGTATGTATTGTTATTAGGGGCTTTATTATGTACAGACAACTGCCTGTAGATTTGTTCAATGTTGTCTAATGTTTTATCAAACTGTGATACATGTTCTTTAACTGTAAACAATATAGATATGTTTACAGTATGAGTCATCATCATTTGAATGTTGTATTGTTCAGAAAGCACCTTTATAAGACTTCTGACACTTGTATGTATTGTAAAGTTCACATATATTGTATTAGTTATTGTTTTCATAATACAATAATACAAAATGTTGCCTGTGTGTATACTAGCATTATTAGAGGAAGGGGGATTGTGCTCTAGATGATCTGAGAGCATCATAGTAGTAAGTACACTGTGTATGTGTAAGTGCCATATCTTATATCCCTTTACACTAGCCAACTTTTCTGTTCTCTTAAAGAACTTTGTAACATTAGAGTCCTTTATTATAGTATTAATAAAGGTATACATTGTAGAGGACATTATAATAGGTTTGGAGGGAGGGGAAGTACTAGAGCTTGGTGTGCTAGTAGGAGGCAAAGGCATTCTGTGAGAGTGAGTATGTTGGAGCATTCAATAGGCACTAAGGCTTATAACCTTTTAACAAGTGTAGCAGGAGTACTCTACAACTTGTTCTTTTTAAGACATTAAGTAAGTGTCTACCTTATATACTATAGAGTAAAGTCTGAGAGTCTGAGACATTCTAAGTATAGTAACACTACATAAGGCAATGGAGGCTTTCCTAATCTGGAGTATAATCTAATAGTATCAGATTAAGAAAGTCAATTATCAAACTCTTTAGTTAAAGAAGAAGAGCTTGTTAACACAATACAAAGAGAAATCCAAACATTTCAAAACTATAGTAGAATTGAAACACAACATCCAGATAGTCTACCAGGATCCTCTAGAAGCCTCTAAGGTCAGTCAGAAATTATTACTTAGGAAGACCAGACAGTTGAAGAAACAGAACAGTCTATGTTACTAGATACTTCTATAATAGAAGAAATACTAACACAGAATTATTATAGTTGGATATACTAAGCCTATTAAAGTAGTACTAGTTCAGAGTCTGTTACAGTTCTCTACTCTTGTACCTTCAGTTCTGAGGGTTCTGCACCCTTCTGTACCAGAACTCAGGACTTCTGTCCCTTAAGAGTACTGTCTATAGACTATATACATACTGACTCTTACTACTACCCTTCCTTACTTCATTATTCTATTCCTTTAACCACCCCTTCATTCTCTGTTCATTCTATAGTCTCTTACCCTTTGTCCATCCCTTCATTCTTTGTACCTTTATCTTTGACCTTCCTTTCTTTCATTCTTTGTAGCTTATCATTCTTAGTAGCTCATACTCTCTAAGTACTCTTGTGTAGTTTAGTATATATAAGTATATAAGATCAGACTGGTCCTGTAGTCTTGATCTTGTCTACTCTAGGTAGTCCTGTACTCTTAGGCTTACTCTATATACTCTACTCTTGTCTTACTCTCTCTCTCTGCCTGTTTTGTAAGTTCTAACTATGTTCTAGTACTTACATTCTGTATTTCTGTTGTGTAAGATAGTTGTAGCCTAAGTCCCCTTACTAAGCCTTCAGGTCCCCTCTACACTGTCACTAACATTAGATCAAGACTACCTATTACCACCCTACAACTCTCTTATGTTTTGAGTATCAGTACTTACTATTGTGTTAATCTCTTTTCTTTGTTCTAACCCTTTTACATTTTTAAATTTTAAACTTTCTAAACCCTTTTAAACTTTTGCCACCCTTCTTCTATTTATTACCCCTTTTAGTTTAGTGCTGATTCCTTTGTAGTGTAAACATGGACCCTCCTACACCAACTGTCACCCCTACTGTCCTACCAGATTAGCAGTTACAAGTAGATCTAACTTAATATGTGTAGACCTCTATCTAAGAGGCCTTTACTAACTACATACTCTCAGCCTCTTCAGAACCTGTTCTAATCATTCTAGAAGTTGCAACCTGTTTCAGAAAGAAAGTGTATGTAGCCTGCCCTTCAGACTTTAATAGGTAGCACTTTAAGGACTTCTAGCACTAAGTCAAACTATACATAGTTACTACTTTGACTAACCTATCCTCAGACCTTAATTGTGTCCTATTTGTCCTCTCCTTTATAAAGGAAGGCAACACAGCCACCTGGGCCCAGAACTGGATCAAAGGCTATCAGATTAGAAGCCTGATCCAACTTCAGAACAATAAGTTATATTCAGAATTCATAAGGCAGCTCTGTACTTCCTTTATTAATCTGAATAAGAAACACAATACACAGAACAAGCTTGTGTCTCTACAACAGGGTAAACATTCTACTAACACCTTCTTTCAGGAGTTTGATATCCTAGTCTAGAAGGTAGGATTTGTGCTCAGGTTCAATAATGTTCTTATTAGAATGCTTGAAAAAGCTCTTCACCTGGAACTAGTTAATAATATTCTTAGAATAATACTAAAACTGGTCACTTATACTGAGTAGAAGACACACACTATTTCCTTCAACCAAGTTATAACTTGGATGTATTAAGTCTGTACAGAACACTTACACATGTGTCTAGCTCTGACAGTTCTGAGTCCTTAGATTGATCTGCCTATAATTTGTAATCAATCTGTTCTGATAGACATTAAAGAAGCCTAAAAGTAAGGAGTATACTTTGTCTACAGAAAGTCAGGGCACTAAATTAAGGACTGTCTGTAGAAGTGACAGTATATCTGTTAGGTCATTAGAGTAATAACAAGTGACAAGCAGGATTTGTAGTAAGAAGCCTTTTCTACAAATCCAGAAGTCACCTCAGAACTCTCAGACCCTAACTATATACTCTAGGATTTTGTAAAGGCCTAACAGTAAATACAGTACTAAAGAGCTATAACTCAGATTTTTAATAGCTACTTTTGATTCAATAGACACTGTAGGATTAGAAGTAAATAAAGTAAGAAAAGTAGAAAAAGTAGAAAAAGTAGAAAAAGTAAATTAACAAAATTATTTATTAGAAAGAAAAAAGTTGAAAACAAAAGTAGATAGTTCTCCTATTTCTTCTGATTCTTTTGATTCTTCTCTTTGTACTTTATCTGAGTCTAAATCTGTACAATCTAACCTACTACTTCTGTATTCTAAGATCTTAGAATATTCAGAATACTACCTAGCTCTGTTTACTACTTAGTAGTTTGTCTATAGTATTAAGTAGGGATAGTCTTAGCTGAGTTCACAGTTAAGGACATAAGTCCATCCTTGTTGAAAGAGAGAGGTTAATAAGGAAATGTTAGTGTATATACTTACTCTCTTAGATAATAAGACTGTACAAACTGTACATTCCCTTTAGAAACCCAGTCTGGACCCTCTTAAAATGACTCTACTCTAGAACACATGTAGACCCAGCCTACTGAATTTTGTCTAAGAGTTCCCTAAAGTCTTTAGTAAAGAGGAATTTGACTAGCTTCCTAAACACTGTCTCTAAGACTATATAATTGAATTGATTAAGGGTTTATAACTTAAGGATTGTAAGGTCTATCTACTTAACAGAGACAAGTAGGAGGTGCTCAATGAGTTCCTTCAGGAAAATCTTTAGAATAGCTGGATCTGACCCTTAAAGTCCTCTATAGTCTCCCCTTTCTTCTTTGTCAAAAAGAAAGATGAGAAGCTCTACCTAGTCTAGGATTATTATTGTCTTAATAAGGGTACTGTTAAAAACAAGTACCTGCTCCCTCTGATTCAGGAGCTCATTAATAAGACACATACATCTAGAGTTTTTACTAAGTTAGACATTTGATAAGAATATAATAATATTTGGATCTGAGACAGAAATGAGTAGAAGGCTGTGTTCTAAACTAATTGTAGATTGTACAAACTGACTGTAATGTTCTTCAGACTAACTAACTTACCTACAACATTCTAGTCATTCATTAATCACATCCTTACAGATCTGATTGACTCAGAGTATGTTAGTGTGTATCTAGACAACATTCTGATCTTTACTCAGACAGTTGAGCACTATTACTGACTAATCTGAGCAGTTCTACAATAGCTCTAAGATAATAAACTGTTTCTCTAAGAAGTAAAGTACTCTTTTACACAGGAGTTAGTAGATTATCTAGGCTTTGTAATCAGTAGAGGAGAGGTCTGTATGAATCTAGTAAAGGTAACTACAGTTTAGAACTGGTTACAACCTTAGAACCTGAAACAGGTCTAAGCATTCCTTAGGTTTGTAAACTACTACTAATGCTTCATTCAAGACTTTAGTACTATTGCCTAGCCCCTTCACAATCTTACTAGTAAAGATGTTCCTTAGTAATAGGATGATTAGTAGTAGTCTGTGTTTGAGTCCCTCAAGCAGGCTATTACTAGTAAGCTTATATTAGTAGTTCTGACAGTTGTAAACAAGTTCTGAGTTAAAGCTGACTCTTCTGACTTTACAAATGGAGTAGTACTGTCCTAGTTCATTAACAGAAAGTAGTGTCTGATAGTGTTCTGATTAGAATCCCTCTCTATAACAGAACAGAACTACCCTATTTATAATAAGGAACTCCTTACAATTGTCTGTTCTCTAGAGGAGTAGTATTAATATCTCCTTAGTACTGTATAGAAGTTTAAGATTTAGAGTAATCACCTTAATCTCTAGTACTTCCAGGCACCTTAGAAGCTCAACTACTACTAAGCCTACTAGATGTTAGAACTGTAGGACTATAACTTTATACTAACCTACAAACCTAGAACACAAATGACAAAAGCTGATTTACTCTTAAGACAAGTAGGTTATAAAAGGGGGGAGAATGATAACAAAAACCTTGTTCTCCTAGACAATTCCTGTTTTGTGTCTGAGACAATCTAAGAGATCTGACTCAAATCCAAGAATGTTAACTTTGTCACCTATATACAGTAAGCTCTAAGACACATGTAGGACCAGGTTGTAGTAAAGTAGCTAGAGAAGTAGGCTAGGGATTAGAAGGAGGATAAGGATGGACAGGTTTACTAGGAAGGCTGACTGTATGTTCTAAAGGATTAGAAGCTACAGGAGGACATTGTCTGAGCTTATTATAACAATCTGACTGTAGAACATTTAGGCTGACACAAAATGCAGAAACTCATTACTCAGAACTACTAGTAGCTAGGAATACAGAGGGAAATCCTAAAGTATGTAACTAGTTACAATATGTGCTAACAGACTAAGGCCTACCAGACAAGAGTTTAGACTCCTTTACATCTGTATTAGATCCTGAATCACTCTTAGGAAGAAGTCTTAGTGGACCTGATTAGTAAGCTACCCAAGTCTTAGGGTTACAATACTATCTGTATAATTGTTAACTGATTCTCTAAGCAAGTCCATACAGTTCTGACTCAAACAGAACTTACTTCTGAAAGCATAGTATGTATTTATTAGGATTATGTCTTCTGGTTGTACAGACTCCCTTAGAAGCTTATTCACAATTACAGACTGTAATTTGAGTCAAAATTCATACAGAACTTGTATGTACTTCTTAGAATTTAAGAGAACCCTTCTACTACATATTACTTACAGACTAACAGTCAAACTGAGTAAGTCAATCAGGAGATCAAGCTCTACCTCCAGATGTTCATCAATCATTAGTAATCAGATTAGTCTGAATAGTTAGCTCTGACAGAATTTATACATAATAACTAGTAACACTCTATAATAGGACAGTCCCTATTCTTCCTCAATCATAAGAGACATCTGTACTAGGAGACAGTTCCAAACTGGAACAGTAGTTCTGAATCTGTAACAGACTTTGTGGAACAGATACACAGGACTAGGGAGGATGTACAAGCTCTTCTAAAGAAGGTAGTATAAGTTATAAAGTAGAACTATGATTGGAAGAGGTCTGTAGTCAAGGATTACCAGTCTGGTGACAAAGTTATACTAGAAGCCACTAATCTGACCTTGGATCACCTAATGAAGAAGTTGGACAACAAGTACTTCAGACTCTTTATTATTAAAAAGAAGGTTAGTATCTCTACTTACAAACTCTAACTTCCAGCAATATGGAAGTACATACACCCAGTGTTTAACAAGGTTCTACTATCTTAGTACTACAATCTGAGTTTTCCTTCACAACAAAGACCCCTACTGTCTCTACCAGAACTCATCAGTTCTGAACCAGAATACAAAGTAGAGTATGTAGTAAATACTAAGCTAGTGTATAGAAAGCTCAAGTTCCTTATTTACTAGAAGGGATACTCAGTTGAAGAACACACTTAGGAACCTACTAAGAATCTCACCCATACTGCTAAGACAATCTGAGACTTCTATTGACTTCATCTGGGTACTCTGTATCAACTCTACCTTACAGATTTCCAAACCCTACTATTTTAACCTATACCTAAACTGCTGACCAAGTCTAATGTTTACTAATCAGGATGATTGGTTTTAGAGAGAGGGTAATGTTACAGTTCTCTACTCTTGTACCTTTAGTTCTAAGGGTTCTACACCCTTCTGTACCAGAACTTAGGACTTCTGTCCCTTAAGAGTACTGTTTATAGACTATATGTGTACTGACTCTTACTACTACCCTTCCTTACTTCATTATTCCATTCCTTTAACCACCCCTTCATTCTTTGTTCATTCTATAGTCTCTTACCCTTTGTCCATCCCTTCATTCTTTGTACCTTTATCTTTGACCTTTCTTTCTTTCATTCTTCATAACTTATCATTCTTAGTAGCTCATACTCCCTGAGTACTCTTGTATAGTTTAGTATATATAGGTATACAAGATCAGACTGGTCCTGTAGTCTTGATCTTGTCTACTCTAGGTAGTTCTGTACTCTTAGGCTCACTCTATATACTCTACTCTTGTCTTACTCTCTCTCTCTACCTGTTTTACAAGTTCCAACTATGTTTCAGTACTTATATTCTATATTTCTGTTGTGTAGGATAGTTGTAGCCTAGGTCCCCTTGCTGAGCCTTTGGGTCCCCTCTATACTGTCACTAACAGAGTCAGATTTATCAGAATCTTACACACTAAATTCAGAATCTAGTAACTAGAAAAAGAGTAATATGGAGGAAACAAGGAAAATCAATCTTAAACTGTCAAAGTTTTCAGGACAAAAAGGGGAAGATTTAGAAGTGTTTAAAACAAGTCTGGTAATACACTTTAGGCATTACAATATTGAAAATGATTTGGATAAAGTAGAAACAGTAATTCTATACTTAAGAGGGAAAATAGTAAGTTACATAAATAGAAAAGCTATATTATTTGTGACAGAAGGAAAAAGCTTAGTTCCAGAAATCTGGAAAGACTATAATACATTTTTAACTGATCTAAGAGAAGTAGTAGAAAATACTATGATTCTACAGAGACAGCTTAAACTCAGATGTACAATTTGAGACAAGGAAAACTAACAATTATAGAATACAATGAAACATTCAAGAGAATATTAGCCTACTTACCTAAGGAGTATAAACTAGGGGATCTTGGAAACAATCCTGTCACAATTCATTTATATAAAAATGGATTAAACTCTAGCAAATTACAACAGTTGGTTACTATCCCTAAATATACAGAATGGACATTTAATAAATGGACAGAAACAGCTCTTAGTCTAGAGAGAGGAATGGTACACACAAAAACATTTAGACAAGAATACAAACCTCCTAGTGATTATTTTGGAGTACTAATGGAAATTGACAGGATAACAAAAGGTAGGGAAATGGTATACTTCAAATGTAGGCAGAAAGGACATATGGCCAGAAATTGTACTAGAAGAAATCCTTAAGGAAAAAGGCTAAAGTATAAATTTAATAAGAAGTTCACAAAAAGAAACACAGTAATCCCTGAAGAAGAACAAGAAGCTCACATTGTTAAAGAGGAGGAAACAGAAGGATCAAGTAAAGAGGATTTTTGATCTAGAGTTTAAAGGTAGTAGAGTCTTTAAACTCAGGAGTAGAGAAAAATGTAAAAGAAACTCTATTAGAAAAGCAACCAACAAAAATCTACCAGACAGTACAAGCAGTACTCTATCCTACCTGTAAAGCAATTATATTATATAGAGGACAGTAAGTAACAATTAAGACTATGTTTGACTCAGGTGTAGAATTAAGTACTCTATCACCAAAAATAGCTAAAGCTCTCAAGTTGAAACTCATGAAGAATAACAAACCTAGGGTAATTGTTAGAAATACTGATAGTACAATTAATAAAGGAGGATGGAAGTATAATACTTAGACATAGTTAAATACTGGAATTAGTAATGGATGGTTCAAATTTGTAATAATAGATACTTATAATAATAAGTGTTTATTAGGATCTGACTACTTAAACAAAGTAAAGCCTTTGTTTAACTATCAAACAGGAGAAGTCAGAAGTAGTATAGGAAAGATTAAACTACTAAGTAAAAGTTGGGAAAAGAAAAGGAACTAAACAAGAGAGAAAAAGGTAAAAGAATATTCTCAAATTAGAAGTATAAAGAAAACCAAAACAAAGAAGTTATCCTATAAGCCACTTATACTATCAGATTCAGAATTAGATAGTAGTAGACTAGAAAGTGTTTGGTTTTCAAACAATAAAATAGATAAAGGTAAAGGAAAAGCTTCTATAACTCCTATTCTAGTATTAACACCTATAATACCTATTAAAAGAACAACAACACAGGAATAGCAACAGAGTCCTTCAAAAACTACACTAGATATACAACCAGAAACTAGTATAGGAGTATATTCATCAGACAAAGATTTAGAAACAAATGAGGAAATAACTAGGTTATTAAACAAAGTAACTATTTCTAATAAAATAGTAATATTGTTAAGAGTACCTCAATATGAAAAACCTACTCTTACCATGCATGAAGTAAAGGTAATCAACTATAGAGTAGATAAGAAATTTGCAGATCTAAATATAATGGATAAAACAAGACTAGGAGAAAAACAAATACAAGAGACAAAAACAAAAATGTAAAATCTAGCATTATATAATAAATATGTTAAAAGGAAAAGGGGAGAAAGTACAGGAAGTACCTCTCTACCTCCACTTATAAAGAAAAGAAGGTCAGGAACTCTAGAACTGTCTGTAAAGAGGGTGAATCTAACACTCTATTAGTTAACAGAAACTAACAAGTAAGAGGAGTTAGGAGTACTCTAACAAAAATTATCTTATCAAACTAATAAAGAACAGAAGCTTAGAAAACAGTTAAATAAAGTCTCTAGTATAGTATAGAAAGCTTCACAAGAAAAAGTAAGAGTACTAAACAGATCAGGAATAGGTCTAGAAAGAAACAAAAAGGAATTAGTACTAAAGGAATTATAGGATTACTTAGATAAGTTTGATAAAGATAAAGTAGAAAGATTACTAAAACATTCCAAATAGGATATAAATATTAAATTAAAAGAAGGAGCAGAATTATCTAAAATGTGTCCAGTATATCCTCTAACTCCTATAGAACAAGAAGTAGTAGAGGAATTTATAAAAGAAAACCTAAAGAAAGAATACATTAGAGAGAGTCATTCTAAAATTGTATCACTAGTATTCTTTGTAGGAAAAAAGGACTCAGGAGTAAGAATGGTTATAGACTATAGAAAATTGAATCAGATAGCAGAACCTGATCCATTTCCTATACCTATAATGTATACATTACTAGACTATTTAAAAGAAGCAAAATGGTTTACAACTCTTAACCTTAAAAGTGGATACAACAATATTAGAATAAAACAAGGACAGGAATACTTACAAGCCTTTAGAACACATAAAGGATTGTATGAACCATTAGTAATACAATTTGGAATAATGAATGTACTAGCAGTATTTTAAAGAGCTATGAATCAACTCTTTAAAGAGCTAATAGGTAAAGGGATAGTAATATACTTAGATAATATTATTATCTATACTCAGACATAGAAGGAACTATTAGAGTTAACTAAAAAGGTGCTACAGTTATTAAGGAAAGTAGACTTTTATTGTAAACCAGAAAAGTGCTTCTTTAATAAGTAGGAATTAGACTACTTAGGTTTTATAGTTAATCAGGATAGACTAAAAGTAGATCCTTACAAGATAAAAGCTATACAAGAATGGCCTAAACTCTAAACAAAAAGAGATATTAGGAAAATACTAGGATTCTTTAATTTCTACAAGAAATTTGTAAAAGACTATTCTGTAAAAGTAAAGCCATTAACAAGCTTACTTTCACAGAAAAGGACTATAACATAGGGAGACACTCAAGAAGCCTCTTTTAAAGCTATAAAAGAAGCATTTGCTAAGGTACCAATATTAGCAAGACCAAACCATGAAAAACAGTTTGTAATAGAAACTAATGTATCAGACTTTGTATACTCAGCTATACTATCACAAGAACAAGAAGATAAAGAATTACATTCTATAGCTTACTACTCTTCTACTTTTAGTAAACAAGAAAGAAATTATACAGTACTAGATAAGGAATTATATACTATCATACAGTATTTGACAAAAGTATTGCACATTAGTATTTTACAAACTTCTTTCTTTATTAAAATTATTATTATATTAGCTTATATTAAATAAATGCTGTATTATTAAAGTAGACCTTGTGTATATAATGTTAGTATAATAATTAGACTTAATACCTACTTATAATAATTAATATACTTTAATTTAAGAAAAAGTGTCTGTACATTTCTTTTGATTACTTTTAATAATTTTATTATATTACACATTTGTATTAAAAAAACTTGTTATATTAATATAATGATTTAGTATTTAATATACCCTCCTTGAGCCTTTGCCAATGCATTAACTTGTCTGGGCATACTAGTATACAAACTTGTAATATACTCATTATCTATTTGGTACCATTCCTCCTGTAAAATCCTCCACAATTCATCAATGTTCCTTGGAAGTGGATTTCGAGCTCATACTTTATTGTCGAGATAGTGCCAGACATGTTCAATAATGTTCATGTCTGGGCTCAAAGGGGCCCAATCGAGAAGTTTGATTCGTTTTTCTTGTAGCCATTTTGACATCACTCAAGATTTATGCTTCAGATCTCCATCCTGCTGAAAGAGAAACTTGGCACGTGGAATGTTGTAGTCAGAAAGGGTGCCAAGAAGTGATTTGTCAAGGATTTGGATGTATTGGCTAGAGTCCATATTCTTTTTGATGTGATGAAGACGGCCAACACCATGTGCAGTAATGCATCCCCAAACCATAAGATGTCCACCACCATGCTTGATGACCTTCTTTACATTCTTTGCATAGAGTGACTCCCCCTCCCTCCTGTACACGATATTCCTTCCATCCTGCTTGAATAGATCGATTTTCGTCTTGTCCGAGAAAATAACCTTTTCCCACTTTTTAAGAGTCCAAAACCAATGTTTGCTAGCCCAATATCTCCTGTGAGTGATATGCTTCTTGGACAAGTATGGTTTAATGAGAGGGACACAGGCCACTATTCCATATCCTTTGAGAGCACAACAAATGGTTTGTACAGAATCAGACAGGAAGTACTTGTGTTTAAGGTTGCTGGAATCCTTTGCTTTGCCTGAAGCAAGTAAATAGGCAGTGTAGCATACTTTATGAATGTTGAATTTGTGTGGACAGCCTGGTTTGGGTTTGACATAGTATGGGTTAGGGTTTTTGAGCAGCTTGTAGTAGTTCTGGGAGACTGTCAATGCATCACAACCAAGTTTTCGTGCAATTTCAATGTTGCTCAACCCTTGACTCTTCCAGTCCAAGATATGTTGCTTTTTGTTGGTGTAAGATATGGAGCCATTTCAGCAGATCCAGAGTAGTCTGAATTGAGTAAAAGACAGAGTATTATTGATAGTGATGGAGTACTAGTATGGTGCAATGTTTTGCAGCATGGCACGACCAAAAAAAATGCACGTGACCATTTGCACAATCTTGCAAGTTTTCTCCTATTTTAGAATATATATAGTTATTTTTTTAACTCATTTTTTTTGCTATATTATACAGTAAATAATAGTACTTATATCTCATAATTATAGTTCTTAGTTGTCTGTATATAATCTTTTTAAATTAATAGATTAGGTCTGTACAATACTTTTGTCAAATACTGTAAAAGTATTAGTAAACTGGAGACACTATTTGGAAGGAGTCAAACATCAAATTAGAATAATAACTAACCAATCTAATTTAAAAACCTTTCAAAACAAAAAGCAGTTAAATAAGAGACAAGTAAGATAGGTATTAGAACTAAGTAGATACAACTTTAAAA
>NW_006760397.1:373323-380991 GCF_000271605.1 Fomitiporia mediterranea MF3/22 | reverse complement strand
ACTCTTCCAGTCCAAGATATGTTGCTTTTTGTTGGTGTAAGATATGGAGCCATTTCAGCAGATCCAGAGTAGTCTGAATTGAGTAAAAGACAGAGTATTATTGATAGTGATGGAGTACTAGTATGGTGCAATGTTTTGCAGCATGGCACGACCAAAAAAAATGCACGTGACCATTTGCACAATCTTGCAAGTTTTCTCCTATTTTAGAATATATATAGTTATTTTTTTAACTCATTTTTTTTGCTATATTATACAGTAAATAATAGTACTTATATCTCATAATTATAGTTCTTAGTTGTCTGTATATAATCTTTTTAAATTAATAGATTAGGTCTGTACAATACTTTTGTCAAATACTGTAAAAGTATTAGTAAACTGGAGACACTATTTGGAAGGAGTCAAACATCAAATTAGAATAATAACTAACCAATCTAATTTAAAAACCTTTCAAAACAAAAAGCAGTTAAATAAGAGACAAGTAAGATAGGTATTAGAACTAAGTAGATACAACTTTAAAATAGAATACAGATCAGGCAAGAAAAATAGAGCAGATACACTCTCTAGAAGACCTGACTATGAGCTAGAAGAAAAAGATAATCAGAAAGTTGTATTACTCTCTCAGGAAATGTTTAAAGAGTCAGAAATACAGATTAAAACAATAACAGTAGAAGAAACTACAGAAACAGACTCAGGAACTAATAATAGTAACAAAATACTATTACCAAAAGAAGGAAAACAGGAAGAAAAAGTCAGAATTGTTTAACAATATTATGATAGTGTTATAGCTGGACATCCAGGGCTTAGAAAGACCTTGGAATTAGTGAAAAGAACATATTACTGGCTAGGAATAACTAACTAGATAAAAGAATATGTAAATACTTGTGTAACATGTTAAAAGACAAAACACAAGAGAGGAAAAACACAACCACTACTACAACTATTAAAAATTCCAACAGGACCCTGGGAACATATAACAGCAGACTTTATAACAGGATTACTAATTACACAAACTGGTAAAGATTCAGTACTAATAATTGTAGATAGATTTTCAAAGATAGGAATCTTTATTCCTTGTAAAAAGGAAATAGATTCTAAAGAAACAGTAAAGTTATTCATACAATATGTTTTCTCAAAATATAGATTACTTTTGAAAATAACTACAGATAGAGGACCACAATTTGCTAGTAATTTTACTAAACAAATATGTGTACAACTAGATATTAAGTAAGTATTATTAACTACTTATCATTCAGAAACAGATAGACAAACAGAGAGAGTAAATCAGGAATTAGAACAGTATCTAAGGTGTTATGTTAACTACAGACAAGAAGATTGGGAAGAATTCATACTAACAGTAGAATTTGCCTATAATAATAAGCAACATTCTACTACTAAACATACACCTTTCTACCTGATATATGGAAGGCATCCTAACATAACTTTTAACTATAAAAAGTCAAATGTAGAGGAAGCAGATAAATACCTAGAAGAGATAAAAATAGTACAATCAAATACTAAGGAAGCAATAGAGAAATCACAGGAACAAATGAAAAAGTATACTGACAAACATAAAGGAAATCTTCCAGAATTAAAAGAAGGAGATTTAGTTTTACTAGATAGTAAAAATTTAAATCTAGTAGTACTAACTAGAAAGTTGGCAAATAGGTATATAGGACCATTTAAAATAGAAAAACAAATAAGGGTAGTAAATTATAAATTAAAACTACTAGAAGGGATGAATATACATCTAGTTTTCTACTCAGAATTATTAATACCATACAAAGAAAAGGAATATCCAGGAAGACAAGTGCACACTAATTCAGACCCAGAATTAATAAACAAGGAATGGGAATACACAGTAGAAAACATATTAGATAATAGGAAAAGGAGGAACAAATATTAATATTTAATTAAATGGTTAGACTATCTAGACATAAATAATACTTGGGAACCATTTGGAGAAGGATTAACTAACTCAGCAAAGTCAATCAGAGAATTTCATATTAATCATCCAAAAGTAGTAAAGCCTTCACATTTAGAAAACTGGTTGACAAAGAGACTAGAGTATGGTTTACTAATAAGTAAAAGAATACTAGTTAAAGAACAGGATTCAGGAGACAAGATCCTACAAGAGGAACAAATGTGGAAAGATTGGATAAACAAGAAATCAGACTCATCAGAATACTTTAGTATTCTAGCTTCAGATTCAAGTACAAAAGAAATTAGAAAAGGGTTGGAAAGAATTCAGCTGAACAAACCTACTATAGAAAACCAACCTACAGGAGTACTAAAAAGGAGAAGGAGACAAGCAAATCAATATGAAAAATAGTAACCTAAGAAAAGAATAAAAGGTACTCAGAATACAGAGGAATCTGAAGAAGAATATAGTACATACTATATAAAAACATTACAATTAGATAAGGATCATACTAATTGTGAAAAGGAGTATAGTAAAATGAAGGAACATAATACTATACTAGGAAATTCTATTATACAAGAGCTTACAGAACAACAACAGATACAATCACAATTTACTCAAGAAGATTAAACAAAATTCTGAATCCAGACAGAATACTAAGAGCTCTTATTGAGCAAACAAGACACAAGATATAGACAGATATGAACAAGTAGAAGCTGTTAATAAACCATGGGTAAGGAGAACATAGGAAATAATTATGAGTACTTACTTTTTAAAAGCAAAAAGTAAGGAAGACAAGATCTTCTTAAGGGAAATTATTAAAAAGGGAATAACTTCTCTGGGAGGAGATAACAGACTCTGGATAGAGTAAAAAGTATAATAGATAAAGGTCCTGAGTAAGACACTAAACTGTTCCTACAAGATATCTAAAAAGGATTAAGATAATTGTAGTATAGGTCCTGAGTAAAACACTAAACTGTTTCTACAAGATATCTAAAAAGGATTAAGATAATTGTAGTATAGGTCCTGAGTAAAACACTAAACTGTTTCTACAAGATATCTAAAAAGGATTAAGATAATTGTAGTATAGGTCCTGAGTAAAACACTAAACTGTTTCTACAAGATATCTAAAAAGGATTAAGATAATTGTAGTATAGGTCCTGAGTAAGACACTAAACTGTTCTTACAAGATATTTAAAAAGGATTAAGATAATTGTAGTATAGGTCCTAAGTAAGACACTAAACTGTTTCTACAAGATATTTAAAAAGTTAAGATAATTGTAGTATGGGTCCTGAATATAACATTAAACTATTCCTATAATAAAAGAAATTATTATAGTATGGTAGCTCTTAACTGAGTGAGTTAAAAGTCCTGAATAGGACTCTAAACTGTTCCTATAATATAACTGAAGGTAATAAGATTATTATAGTATAGTAGCTCTTAACTGAGTGAGTAATGTCCTGAATAAGACATTAAACTATTCTTATAACAAGTCTGAAGAAACTAGACTGTTATAATAATATGATTTGAGTAAATCAGAAAACTACTCCTAATACTAAGGACAAGAAAGTATTAGAAACTATTATATGCCTCCTTCACAAAGACATATAGTAAAAAGTGTTTTAAACACAGTTTCTGAATAGAAGTAAAACTAAAGGGGGTAACTAAACTGGAAACCACAAACAAGAGGGAATGACTTCCTACCAGTTAAATTTGGCCTTTAGAGTGTACTATTTCAGTCAGAGAGTCTGAATACTAGTCAAGCTAGAGCTAGCTAGTAAAGAACTAGAAGGCAGAGGACACATTAGTCCATATTACAGACTAACACTGAAAGCAGAATTATAGCAACTAAGGTAAAGGTAAAAGCCCTTTTAATAAGTTAACTAGTTACAACTGTTAAAAGGAAAACTATACTCACAAGTGTGGCTCTTACTTTTCAGCTATAAAAGTAAGCTATAAAAATTAGCTGAAATGAAAGGAAAAGACAATTATATTTACTATAATATAGAATACAAAAGAGGCAGACTATAAAAGGAAAAGTATCTAAAGGAACAGATACTAGTAAAGGACATAGAACACAAAGGACACAAAAGAAAGGAGGAAAGGACACAAATCCTACCTAAAAATTAAATCCCAACCTAATCAATTATAAAGCAAATATTTTACAATAGTAGTAATACTATTCAAGAAAGTATTACTTAGAAGGGACTGGATGTTAGGAATTGTAAAATACAGTAACTAAGTTTGGAAAGCCTAACTCAAGACTTGGAACCAAGTAGTTTATAAACAAAACTCTATTAGTTACAAGTCTAAAGATTAGTCAGATCCCTAGACTACCTTTGTTGTCCTACTTAATAAATACTCTAGCTCAGTATTATAAACCTCTAATCATTACTAATGGGTGATTAATCCATTAGTAGAGAGAGGGGACAGGAAGGAGTAAGTATTAAGTCAGTTAGGAAAAGGTAACAAAACCTTTTAAGATCTCATCTTTGTCAGGCCAAACATATACTCTATTATAGTATTACTTTGTAACCTTAACCAAAGACAAGTCATTTAGTAGAATGCTTGTATAGAGAGGGGATCAGGAAAGAGTATAATGTTCAATAGTAAGACATAGGAAAAGACTAGGAGAAAACTTATTTGAAGAGAAAAGGAACAGGAATACTACTTACTTACATAACTAGCTAGGAACTCTTTATACAAAGATAAAGGACTATCAGAGCTAGTAAAGAGTCAGAGCCAATACTTTAAAGCTTTATACTTCAGGAGGACTAGTACTAGTGTAAAGGAAAGGAACTTAAGAGCTCTAAGGAGAGACTATAGGAAACTAGTCTCTTATATAGACTTTGCCTATATAGATAGGAAAGTAATTATTAGATTGTGCTCTGGATTAGGAAATCCCCAATTGCCTTATGTAGAATTACTACACTTGGAATGTCTCAGATTATCAGACTTCACTATGTAGTATATAAGGTAGATACTTGCTTAATGTCTCAATAAGAGAGAGTACTTGGGACACTCCTACTATAATTGTTAAAAGGTTATGAGCCTTAGTGCCTATTGAATGCCCCTACACACTTGCTCTTACAGAATGCCTTTGCCTCCTGCCAGACCACCAAGCCCAAGACCTCCCTCTCCCCCCAAACCCATTACAATGTTGTCTACAATGCATACCTTTGGTAATACTATGATGAAGGACTCCAACATTACAAAGTTCTTTAAGGGAACAGAAAAGTTGGCTGGTGCAAAGGGATACAAGATATGGTGCTTGTGCATACACAGTGTACTCACTACTATGATGCTCTTAGACCATCTAGAGCATGATCCCCCTTTCTCTGATAATGCTGGCATATGTACAGGCAACGTTTTGTATCATTGTATAATGAAAACAATAACTGATACAATTTATGTGAACTTCACAACACATACAAGTGTTAGAAGTCTCATGAAGGTGCTTTCTGAACAATACAACGTTCAAACAATGATGACACATGCTGTAGACATATCTACATTGTTTACAGTAAAAGAGTATGTATCACAGTTTGATAAGACATTAGACAACATTGAACAAATCTACAGACAGTTGTCTACACATAATAAAGCCCCTAATAATGATACATACATCTCAGCAATTAACCTTGCTACTCCTTTTGAGTATAGATGGGTAGTAATGATGCTAGACAGGCAGATTACCTATTATAATCAACTACCAACAGTTACAGCAGCTCAGAAAGACGTTCTGACACCAGCTAAGTTGATACACAAATTACAAAACACATATACTGAGTATCATTCTCAGTACTCTCAAACGAAACAAGATACTGAATGAGACAGCCTACAAACAAAAGGCAAAAGTGTAGCTAAAGGCAAAACAAAGCCTTACAATAAAGTTAAATGCTACAACTGTAATAAGTACAGGCATATGTCAAAAGACTGCTGAAATCCTCCAACAAGCAAAACAACAGAAGCTCAAAAGAAAAAGCATAGGAAAACAGCTACTACTTCTATTACTACTACTACACTGTCTCAACCTGCACTTAATGCAGCAGTATTCATTAGAGACAATAACAAAACAGTATTCATTAAAGACGTTAATGAAATGCTGATGCTAGAGTCTACAATTGTAGAAGCCTCAGCATCAAGTTCCAGCAGCTTACCTGTTCAATCCACTCTATCCACTGAATCCAATGTATTTTCAGCATTCAAAGTACAAGAGGAAGGTGTCATACAAGTAGACAACTTCATGAACTCATTTGACAATATGAAAGAAGTCATTGAGGAGTTCAATTATGATCCAAATGTATGTATCAATACAATACATTGTAATGATACTGAACTAATGCATTGTATTAATATATTGGACTCTAGTGCAAATGTACACACTACTCTATACTTGTTCTGTCTTACAAACGTTTGGAACTCAACCCTAATAAACGTTACAATTACAAATAAATTGTTATTCACACTTAGTAAAAGTGGAGTAATGACATTTAACATAAAACTACAAGACAAAGCTGATGAGCATACAAAGGTGAATACAATTTCACTACAAAACATATACTATCATCCTAATCTGAACTTCATGCTTGTTAGTGAAGTACTATTATACAAAGTAGGATATGTTTTAACAAAAACAAACAATGAATGTATTATTTATTCTCCTGCTCATACAAAGATTGGTGAAATACATGTACAAAATAACTTGTATATGATAGTTTCTCATCATAATAAACAATCTATTAATGCAATCACTATCATTGATTTACATTGACAAATGGGTTATGTTAATTTTGATTACTTGTGCAAACTCATACAAGAGTATCCTGAGATTATAAGTCAAAGGATAACAGATGATAAAAATACACAGTGTACAGATTGTATCAAAGCAAACATACAATGTAATGAAATACCAAAAATACAAACAACACCTCTTGCACAATCCTATGGAGATCATCTCCATATTAATATATGGGGACCTGCCCTAGTACAAGCTTACAGCAAGTACAAATATCTTTTTACCATCATAGATGATGCTACACAATAGGTAACTATACTACCTATGTGGTATAAAAGCAATGCTTTCACTGAATATGTAAAGCATACAATGAAACTCTTTACACAGTACAGTATAAGAGTTAAAACTCTCCAAAGTGATAACAATACAGTGTTCCTAAGTAAAGACTTCACTATGTACATTGAAAGTCAAGGAACAATACATAGATTAACAGTACACAATACACTACAGTAGAACAGAGTTGTAGAATGTATGTATAAGACTATCTTTAACAGCATATGTATGTGTCTGTTATTAGCAAAATTACCTATGAAATTCTGGGTATATACAGTACAATATCAAACGTTTATTCATAACAGAACACTGAGAGTTGCTATCAATTTTGCAACGCCATATTACAAATGGTATAACAAACATTATCAAATAGATAATATACAAGAATTCAGCACATATTGTATTATACAGAATGAACAAACACATAAACTACAACCTAGAGGCTAACATGCACAATAGCTAGGTTATGATAACAACAGTAAAGGTCACTTAGTGTGCCATGATAATAAAATTACTGTCGAACACAATGTACAATTCATAGACAAACTAATGTCTAGGATTGAAGGGGAGAATAATTATAACAATGATACATCAAACAATGATGAAACTCTTCCTAATAACAATAATAAAGATAAAGAACCTGTCATACAATACTCTACACAAGAGCAAAGACTGGTT
>NW_006760397.1:363578-367516 GCF_000271605.1 Fomitiporia mediterranea MF3/22 | reverse complement strand
ATCCAACCTGTAAAGCAATTATATTATATAGAGGACAGTAAACAACAATTAAGACTATGTTTGATTCAGGTGTAGGATTAAGTACATTATTACTAAAGATAGCTAAAGCTCTCAAGCTAAAACTCATAAAGAATAACAAGCCTAGGGTAATTGTCAGAAATGCTGATAGTACAATTAATAAAGGAGGATGGAAGTATAATGCTTGGGCATAGTTAAATACTAGAATTAGTAATGGATGGTTCAAATTTGCAATAATGAACACTTATAATAATAAGTGTTTATTAGGATCTGACTATTTAAACAAAGTAAAACCTTTGTTTAATTATCAAACAGGAGAAGTCAGAAGTAGTACAGGAAAGATCAAACTACTAAGCAAAAGTTGGGAAAAGAAAAGGAACCAAAACAGAGAGAAAAAGGTAAAAGAATACTCTCAAATTAGAAGCATGAAGAAAACCAAGACAAAGAAGTTTTCCCACAAACTACTTATACTATCAGATTCAGAATCAGATAGTAGTAGATTAGAAAGTCTTTGGTTTTTAGAAAAAGAAAGATATAGTAAAGCTTCTATGACTCCTATTCCAGAATTTATAACACTTGTAATACTTATTAAAAGTTTAACAACACAGGATTTGCAACAGAGCCCTTCAAGAAGTATACTAGGCATACAATCAGAAGCTAGTATAAGGTCATATTCATCACATAAAGATATTGATACAGATAAAGAAATAACTACTTTATTAGATAAAGTAACTATTTCTGAAGAACAGGTAATGTTACCAAAAATACCTCAATATCAGGAACCCCTTCTTTCTAGACATGAAGTAAGAATGGTTACCTTTAGAGCAGACAAGAAATTTGCAGACTTAGACATAATGTACAAGACAAGACTAGGAGAAGAGCAAATACAAAAGGTAAAAGAGAAAATGCAAAACATTACATTATATAATGAATATGTTAAAAGGAAAAGGGGAGAAAGTACAGGAAGTACACCTCCACCTATAAAGAAAAGAAGGTCAGGAACTCTAGAACTGTCTGTAAAGAGGATGAATCTAGTATCCTATCAGTTAACAGAAACTAACAAGCAAGAGGAGTTAGGAGTACTCTAACAAAAATTATCTTATCAAACTAGTGAAGAACAGAAGCTTAGAAAACAGTTAAACAAAGTCTCTAGTATAGTACAGAAAGCTTCACAAGAAAAGGCAGAGGTACTAAACAGATCAGGAATAGGCCCAGAAAGAGATAAAAAGGAATTAGTGTCAAAAGAATTATAGGATTACTTAGACAGGTTTGATAAAGATAAAGTAGATAGATTACTAAAGCATTCTAGATGGGACATGGATATCAAATTAAAGGAAGGAGCAGAATTACCTAAAATGTGTCCAGTATATCCTCTAACTCTTGTAGAACAAGAAGTAGTAGAGGAATTTATACAAGAAAACCTAAAGAAAGGATACATTAGAGAGAGTCATTCTAAAATTGTATTACTAGTATTCTTTGTAGGCAAAAAGGATTCAGGAGCAAGGATGGTTATAGACTATAGGAAATTAAATCAGATTGTAGAACCTGATCCATTTCCTATACTTATAATGTACACACTACCAGACTATTTAAAGGAAGCAAAATGGTTTACAACTCTTAACCTTAAAAGTGGATACAATAACATTAGGATAAAACAAGGACAAGAATACTTATAAGCCTTTAGAACACATAAAGGATTATATGAACCACTAGTAATGTAATTTGGAATGATGAATGTACTAGCAGTATTTCAGAGAGCTATGAATCAACTCTTTGAAGAATTAATAGGTAAAGGGATAGTAATATATTTAGATGATATTATTATCTATACTCAAACACAAAAGGAGCTATTAGAGCTAACTAAAAAGGTGCTACAATTATTAAGGAAAGCAGACTTTTACTGTAAACTAGAAAAGTGTTTCTTTAATAAACAAGAATTAGACTATTTAGGTTTTGTAGTCAATCAAGATAGACTAAAAGTAGATCCTTATAAGATAAAAGCTATATTAGAATGGCCTAGACCTCTAACAAAGAGAGACATTAGGAAAATACTAGGATTCTTTAATTTCTACAAGAAATTTGTAGAAGATTATTCTGGAAAAGTAAAGCCATTATCAAGTTTACTATCACAGAAAAGAACTTTTACATAGGGAGACACTCAAGAAGCCTCTTTTAAAGCTATAAAAGAAGCATTTGCTAAAGTACCAGTATTAGTAAGGCCAAACCATGAAAAGCAGTTTGTAGTAGAAACTGATGTATCAGATTTTGCATACTCAGTAATACTATCACAGGAACAGGAAGACAAAGAATTACATCCTATAGCTTATTATTCTTCAACTTTTAGTAAACAGGAAAGAAATTATGTAGTACTAGATAAGGAATTATATACTATTATAAAAGTATTAGCAAACTGGAGACATTATTTGGAAGGAGCCAAGCATCAAATTAGAATAATAACTGACCAATCTAATTTGAAGACCTTTCAAAACAAAAAGCAATTAAATAGAAGACAAGCAAGATGGGCACTAGAACTAAGTAGATACAACTTCAAAATAGAATACAGAGCAGGCAAGAAAAATAGAGTAGATACACTCTCTAGAAGACCTGACTATGAGCTAGAAGAAAAAGATAATCAGGAAGTTGTATTACTCCCTCAGGAAATGTTCAAAGAGTCAGAAATACACATTAAAACAATGACAGTAGAAGAAACTACAGAAACAGACTCAGGAACCAATTATAGTAATAAAATATTGTTACCAAGGGAAGGTAAACAGGAAGAAAAAGTCAGAATTGTTTAACAATATTATGATAGTGTTATAACTGGACATCCAGGACTCAGAAAGACTTTGGAATTAGTAAAGAGAACATACTACTGGCCAGGAATAACTAACTGGATAAAAGAATATGTAGATACTTGTATAACATGTCAAAAGACAAAACACAAGAGAGGAAAAACACAACCACTATTACAACCATTAAAAATTCCAACAGGACCCTAGGAACATGTTACAGCAGATTTTATTACAGGATTACTAATTACACAAACTGGTAAAGATGCAGTACTGATAATTGTAGACAGATTTTCAAAAATGGGAATCTTCATCCCTTGTAAAAAGGAAATAGATTCTAAAGAAACAGTAAAGTTATTCATACAACATGTTTTCTCAAAACATGGATTACCTTTGAAAATAACTACAGATAGAGGACCACAATTTGCTAGTAACTTTACTAAGCAAATATGTGTACAACTAGGTATTAAACAAGCATTATCAACTGCTTACCATCCAGAGACAGATGGACAAACAGAGAGAGTAAATCAGGAATTAGAACAGTATCTAAGGTGTTATGTTAATTACAGACAAGAAGATTGGGAAGAGTTTATCCCAACAGCAGAATTTGCCTATAATAATAAGCAACACTCTGCTACCAAACATACACCCTTTTACCTGATATATGGAAGACATCCTAACATGACTTTCAATTATAGAAAGTCAAATGTGGAAGAAGCAGACAAATACCTAAAGGAAATAAAGATAGTACAAGCAAATGCTAAGGAAGTAATAGAGAAATTACAGGAACAAATGAAAAAGTATACTGACAAACATAGAGGAAATCTTCCAGAATTAAAGGAAGGGGATTTTGTTTTACTAGATAGTAAAAACTTACATCTAGTAGTACTAACTAGAAAGTTGGCAAACAAGTATATAGGACCATTTGAAATAGAAAAACAAATGGGGGTAGTAAATTACAAGTTAAAACTACTAGAAGGGATGAATATTCATCCAGTTTTCTACTCAGGATTGTTAATACCTTATAAAGAAAAGGAATACCCAGGAAGACAAGTGCATACTAATCCAGACCTAGAGTTAATCAACAAGGAATGGGAATACACAGTAGAAAACATTTTAGATAGTAGGAAA
>NW_006760397.1:347446-360403 GCF_000271605.1 Fomitiporia mediterranea MF3/22 | reverse complement strand
CTCTACCTTATAAGAAAGTATAGTACAAACTAGTGTACAAGAAGCACAGGTTGAGTCAGAGCAAGTTATAAGAAGACTATAGAACAATAGAAAGCTCTACACTATGAGAAAGCTTAGGAAGCATAACTAGTTAGGAGAACTCATAAGGAGTCATTAGAAGCTTGATAGAAAGTATAGAAGACATAACAATATAGTAAAGGAGTTATTAGAAGATTAATCTAAGATACAAAAAGACACAAACTAGTGTTAGAAGATTAATTTAGGAAGTGTATAATGTTTAAAAGATTAGCTAGCTCTACTTCATGGGAACAACAGTGAAGGGAGTTACTAAAGTTACTAGAGTAACATTACTCTAGCAAAAAGTATATAAGGAGGCCAGTTTGGCTCTCAAAAGTAGTTTTATCAACTTAAGTTACTTAGTACTTAGAAGTACTCTACTACCAAACTACTAGGCTACACTTGCAGCTTGACTAAAGCAGGACTCCTCTACCCTCTTACTCTACAAGTCTACAAGTCTTACCCTCTATACTCTATTCTCTTACTATTCTTGTGAATCAAGACTAGTAAAGTGAGTATAACTAACAAATTAAATATATTCAATTAGTTTGTTCATTCATAGTATACTGTTCAATAACAGTATTGTTATTATAATAGATTGTTTGTAAATGTTATTAAATAATTTGTAAATGCTTTAGAGACCTGTAGAATCTTATCAGTATGTGTGAGTATGTATATACACATATTTGAATCATAAATACAATTGCTTGTTTCATTTTATTGTTTGTTATTCAATTGTATTGTTTGTCATTAAGTTTGTTTAAGTATTACTAGTAATTTCCTTTTACTTTACTGTGAAACTAATGAATCATACTAGTAAAATGTATATTCAGTGTTGTAATAATATCCTTCTTTAATTATTACTGTCTGTGTTTGTCTATGTTTGTATATGTGTTAAGTATTCAGCAATAGCTGATTTGTGTCTTTAGATTAAAGCTTTGTATCAATCATATATTGTAATATTAATAATAATATTTGTTTTTGCCAGATTGCTTCATTCTGAGATTAATAAGGTTTTATACTAATATATATTTGTTGTATAAATACTATATCTGGCTGCAGGCAGCTTACTATGTGTCTAGGTGCATTATATATGTATTATATCATGAATGTATTGTCTGTTTGTAGTGCTTTGTACTATTGTTTATATTTATATATTAATTTATTAATATTGTGTTCTGTAATGAATTGTTTCTGATGCATCCTAAGTAACTATGTGATCTGTTGCATTATTTCTTCAATAGCCAACATAATTATCTGTTGTAAATTGTTACTAACATGTGTTTGTATTATTTATTATAATGTTATTGTGAATTGTTGCAATTGTAGTATTGTGTATATATATGTGAATGTTATAGCTATTGTTCTTTACTTTTTCTTTTTGCAAAGAATAATGTATTGTAACACAATCTGCATATAAGTAATATATCAGATTATGTTTACTATAATTGTCTCCTAGCATACTTTAGTTAATCTATTGCTGTGCACAATTGTAGTATTTGTTCAACATTTTATTTGTTAATTGGTTTGCTAGGTAAAACATTTTATATATTAGTTTGTTTTATATATCAGTTTTAATGTTTTATATATTGGTTTTGTTTATTTTATTTGAATCATTGTATAGATATACCTTTTAGTATCTATCTGATGTATTTCATAGTATTATAATACTGTTCACACTTGTATTAATTGTACAGTGAGGGCAAATTACTGCTGTTTTCAAAATACCTGGCACTCACTGATCTTGTGTGTTTTTTTGTCACATCACAGACAAAATAAGAGAAAAATTGACAAAACCTCCATTTTCTCTGTCAATATTGCTCTATATTTTCTCTTTAAACAATGTATTTAAAGTAATCTGTATATGAATTTGCAAAAAAAATTTGAAAAAATGTACTGTGTATTTGTTTAGAAAAAAAAGAACCATACTCAGACAAAATCTTCATATTTTGCTAAAATTCTAGCACTCCAAGAAATGCACCAAAAAATCTGTTTTAAAGTTCTAAATAAAGGTCTAGTACTATAGTACTTTATGTGCTAAGTTTTGTAGCAGCTTGAGTCCTATAGAATACAGTAATTGAAAATATATGTGCTTGATTAGTACTCAGAACTATCTAAAGTATCACTTTTATCTCAATTTTCTAGTCTGACTGGCTTCTAGGATAGTGTACTTACTGGAACACTTGGCCATTCACTAAATCTATAATAAAAGCTTAGAGACATTGTTCTATCAATTCAGCACAAACATAAGCATATATTGACAATCCTAAAGTACTACATCCGATCAGCTTCACACCAACTACTACTACGAGTAAAGCATACATAAACACAGAGAAGGAAAGGCCCGTAAACATTCATAACAAAGTGAAAAAGAGTGGGCCGTGCATACATTTGGTTAGAGAAGGAAAAAGCCTTACGCGAAAGCAGTACATACATAGAAACCTGCCTGGTGACGATGACGAAATGTCTGAGGTCGCACCCTACTATTCTTTGCTCGTTGCCCTGTTCCGCTGCAACTGTTCCAATTTGAGTACGAGGTTGATAACATCGTAATTAACGCCAGCAATGTTGTGCTCCGCTTCGCCTCCAGCAAAGTTCGTTTCAAGGTATTTATCGATCTGCTCCTCGATATCCGTGAGTTTTTTATCATAGTAATCCTCCAGTTTGTACAGAATCTTCGTCAACTTCTGCGTTTCACCCTTGAGATCTGACGGACGACCGGTGAGCTCAATGCCGGTTGAAATGACAATATCTTCAACGCGTTTCGCCGCATTGAAGTAGTCATCGAGATGCTCGGGACGATAGTGAGTGAACTGATTCGTCGCAATTCTCACCAGTGATTCCTGAAGAACAGCAAGAATGCGCAGCGAATCATCAAGAACAACCTGAAGACCTTTGCGAACGGTCTGGTAATCACGCATCTTTGCGTCGTACTCCAAGGTGAGGAGCCTCACGAGCTCTTGACATGCAACGGAATCCTTCCGGATACGTGCGGCACCTTCTGCACGCGCTTCCGCGTCTGAATCCAGCGGTTTGTCCTCAGCGTCGTCCATTTCCGCGTCTTCTGGCAGGTCGGTAAGCGTAGAGGAATGGTCACTCGGTTCCACACGAGGGCTGGCGATAATATCATGCGATCCTGATCCTCCAGACTCGGTTCCTCCTTGGCGAGAACGCGATCCATGTTTGCCCTTGTCCGGTTTACGTTCCTCACCAGAGTCTGGGTCGTCCGGACCTTTGCGCTTCCTGCCCGTCTTGGCTGCCTCTCTCGCCTCTCTCGCCTCTCTCTCCTGCCTCTTCGCCTCCTCTCTTGCGGCTTGAAATTCAATCCAGAGCTCCCTCGATCTAATGCTGCCTGCCACTCCTAAGTCGAACCGGTGAGGATCCCGCGGGTCCACCGGGGCACTGGGTTTCGCGGTATTCTGCTGACCTTCCAGCGTCGCGGCTAGACGTTCCAGTCTAGCGCTCTTTACGAGCTGCTTATGGCGCTTCCTTTCCACGAGTTCAATGTCGCGCTTCTGCTTTGTATAGTATAGGATTATCATCGGGACGAAAAATCCAAGCTTGCGGACCAACGCGAGATCGTCGTTTTCGCCCTCCAGCACCACACCGACGTTACTATCGTAACTCGCCGTTCTGCTGACCTGGCCGACGTATATTTCCGTAAAAGGAAGATCGGACTCGAGCAGCGGCTTGGTCTGATAGAGATACTCGCCATCGGATTCATGGAACTTCATGTACACGGCATCGAGCACCTCCTTGAAACGAAACCAGAGGACGGATGTCCTGGACTGGTCGTACTTATTCATGATGACATCCGTAATGAACTCGTTTGGGATGACATTCACAAATGTCATTGCGACATGAAACCGACTTTCGTCGAGCAGGCTACGTAAGAGCGTCGCGTCCGCGAAGGAACGATACTGCGCATTACAGAACGAATTTAGTTTCGCGTAAAGGTAATTTAATGAGATGTACTCACCTTGCGGGCGAGACCGATCAAAAGTCTCTGGGTCTCCGTTACTTCGATGAGAGCACCCTCCTGGTCATCCAAACGATATTTGATTGCTTCCAGGGCCTGTTCCGTCTCATGCAACTTCTTGTCGTGTTCTGATAGATTCGCATCGACCTTGTTGTTCCTCGTCTTCAGCGAGTCTCGAATCAATTTCAAATTATCGCACATGATGGTTAAGCCATCCATGACCATTTTATCGTCTGACTTGAGCTTGCCTTCGGACATGCGACTCGCCAACTTGTCATGGAGCTGTTCAAGATCGTCCAACGTCGTCGCCGGCTCTGTTCAATCGACGTCAGTATATACACTAAAAATAGCGATAAAAGGACGTACGACCCGGCGATCTTGCGATAAAGTGCACATAGCGAGCCGGGCGAGCTAAGCAACGTCAATGTGGATTCATTTCGTTCAACGAGAAGCATAACGCGTACCTAGATCACCCCCTGAACCCCCCAAACTACTCGTCGGGACACTGGTAGTGGTCGTTGCTGACGAAGCCATGGGCCTGAGCAAAGAGCCCAAGCGCGGTGTAGGTGAAGCGAGCTGCATTATGGTGGATATAGATGGCGGAAACGGTCGAAAGAGCAGCCTTGACTTTCCGCATCCGAACCCTGAGTCCCACGACTCTTTTTGGGTCGTCCCTGAGTTATGTAATATTAGAAGATATCATGTAATAATAGAAGATATCATGTAATAGATAGAAGAATGATTGACGATCTTACCTGCCAAAAATGTAACTTAACCTTTGTGTGGGCCGCATACATACTCTGGTGTAGGGATCCGAGCGTACCGTATACGGGTACGACCGTACTCTGTACGGGTCTGTACGGGGTACGGTCGTAAAAATACGACCGTTTTTTGAGTTCTAGGACACAAGTACGGGTACGGTGTGTACCGTATACAGCCGTATACGGTAATACGCTTGTAAATACAAATTTAATATTATATTAATAGAAAGAAATAATTAATATACTTTTAAATTGTTAAAAAGGCCTATTATTACTTTATATGCATGTCCCTATCAAATTTAGCACTTGTTATGCCCATTTTCATCAATATATTCAGTAAATCTGAAATATAATTTGTATGAAGTAATAAAAGATAGTCACATGACTAACTATTTTGAGAAGATAAATAATATAATATTAATACATTGACCCCAAGATTAGCTAAATTTGGTGTTTTTATGTATAAAAGGTATATTATAAGGTATACAAAGAGAAGAAATAGTTATAAATTGTGCTACACATGTTATTAATACTGAATATCTTCTTTGGATGTCCGTACTCTGTATACGGCCGTATACGGCCGTATTTGGCCTAATAAGATACGGGATACGGCCCGTTTTATACGAGCCGTATTTGGTGTCTCAAAGTCCGGTACGAGTACAGATCGTACCGTGACCGAAACGGGTCGTAACCGTACTGTACGGTACGATTCGGATCCCTACTCTGGTGGCCAGAATAAACAAAAAAAAAGATGATTTGTGTGTCTTTCGTGCCTCAAGACCGCGCAACAGCATCATGAACTCCTCAGACGACTCTGGCATAGTGAAAATGCCTCTTACAAGCACTCAGGACTTGGGGACAGTGTCCTATAGTGCTTTCATGGATTGTTTTTCTGTTTCATCCACACCGGAACCGCATTCTACTACTCCTCTGCGCGGAACGTTCGCATGGGATTTAGAGCATATGGACTACAATATTAGATGGGAAACTAAGGAGGAATTCGATGCTTGGTTGAGGGATGAGGAGTTCAGTAAGTGTATTGAGTTAAGAGTTGCTAAAAGAGCGCGTTCTGTTGCTGGAGATGCAAGGTTTAGGGAGCGTACCACATTTGTGTGTAGTAGGAATGGCACTGGAGGGCAGAAATCTTACACAAAGAAGGGGATTCAGGATGGAAGGACGATTGAATCTAAGAGGATTGGTTGTCAGTGCAGAGTTGTTATCAAATTGTATTTTGATTCCCCAGTCGTCCTTGGGACTTATGATCCGGAACACTCGCATCCGATCGGAAGAGACAACCTGAAATACACCAGGCTGTCCGGAATCACTAGAGCTCATATATTTGAGCTTCTGCAGCTCAAAGTTCACCCACAAGAAATAGTAAGTCTCTTCCAATGTGCATTCTTAATTCAAGAACTCATCAGTACCTGACTTCTAGTTGCGCCAGCTGCAGGATGGTGTTTTCGATGGTCCCTCAGCTGAAATCAATTTCGATTCGGTTAAAAGAGATCATTTAGTCAGTATGAGGGATATTTTACGCATTAAAAAGGAGCTTGATGCAGTTTCTATTCATCTTCACCCAAATGATGGAATCTCGTTGGACTTTTAGGTTTCTCAGCTCAGGGAACAGAACTCTGTGCTCGCATTTAAGTCTGTGGCTGATCCTCCGCCGCTAGACTCGTGTCTTTCAAAAGATACCTTCTGTTTGATAATACATACTCCCTGGCAAAATACAATCGCCAGTTTGTATGGTGATTCCATGCTTTTCATTGATGGTACACATAACATTACACAATATGCGAACCTAATATTATATACGATACTTGTACGTGACAGGTGGGGTCATGGTAAGTTTAATATATTACCCTCTTTCTTGACTTCGGGTGCTAATCAATAGACGCGTATCTACATAGGTATACCTGTCGCTTGGTGCCTAGCATCGGAAGGCACTGAGTTTATACATCGCTTCTTTTTATCTAAGTTCAGGGAGGCTAATCCTAAGGTAGTTCCAGCATTTTTCATGTCTGACAAGGATTTGGCACAAATGAATGCTATTAGAGCTCTGTTTCCAGCGCCGGAAACAGAGTTTTTACTCTGCTGGTGGCATGTCTTACATGCATGGCAACAGCATTTTAATATTAAAGAGTATACAAAACTTTGGGAGACGCTAAAGGTGTGGCTGAGAGTGCGTAATGAGACTGACTTTATGTCTATCTGGCAGGATATCCAAAGGATATCACCTCCTTCTGTCATTGAATATCTACAGAAGTATTGGATGAATGATACTAAGCTTTGGTCTGCAGTTTATCGACAGGAAAGGAGTATAGCCAAGTTGTCAGATACAAATATGCTGCTTGAAGCGTAAGTACTAGTATATCATTCCATTATATTGAATGCCTTCTTATAGATTTCCAGGTATCATCATGTATTAAAATCGAATCACCTTGAAGGAAAGCGAAACCGGAGATTGGATTCTCTGATATACACCCTGAACGAAATTACGATCCCATACTACAAGTCTAAGCATACTCGCCGTGAGCTTGGACTCGAAGGGGACGATTTAGAAGAGAAAAAGCGTCAAGATATCACTAAACGCTCTCTAATGATTGAGGAGAAGCATATAAAGGTAATTATTCTATTATTACATCGTTTTCTAAGTATATACTTACAATAACAGGTTATTGAAGCTCAAACATTCTCAGTACAGTCTTTATCCAAGCCTGAGATATGTTACGAAGTCGATCTTGATGCCTTCTCTTGTACTTGTGCCGATTTTCCGATTATTTGCTATTGCAAGCACATTTGCGCTGTGCAACGCCTCTTCCCTGAGGAACAGACTTTCCCAGATCTCTCTCTTCCATCCTTGGATGTGGAAATCAAAGAAAATGCGCTTCCTGATAGGAAAGTCGATACTGTTTGCCGTGCGGCTTCTTCTCGCATTCTTTCTCGTATCAATCACGGCACTACTTCTCTCCGAGCCAGCTTGCTTGCTTCTAACCGCTCAATCGACGTCGAGAAACTACTTGAGGTTGAGAACCTCATTAAGAACTTGCTTGAAGAGACTGGAGCTACCGAACTACCTCCGCCAGTCAAACTGCCACCCAACAAGACGACCCGCACAGAGTTTCGCGAGACATTTGGAACACGATTACCTCCTACAAAAACACGACCAAAACGTAGAAATGAAGACCCATACAACGGTGGCACTCAAAGTGGAACGAAGGCTCAACCAGACGCAAAAAAACGCAAGCCACAACCTTCGGTTCCTAGTGGCGAGATCGCGAGCAGACAGGCACAGTCCATGTACCCTTCCTTGGCTGCGTATCCCACTCCTCAGCAACAACAGACCACTCAGGTACGCCTTCAGATTAACAGTACTTTATTCAACTGCTAACTAGTCTGGTCTAGTTTGTTTACATGCCTCCACAAGGCTCGGCCTGCAGCCAAGAAGAATTGCGAGTTGATCCTACAATCCAACCTCGCCAACAGTTTGTCAACTCCTTCGCCGAGTCCTTCACTCCAGGCCAACCGAACGAGTCTGTGCGCAGAGGTGGCTCGTATATCATGCCTTATCATCAACAAGTTCGCGGAATGAACACATACCAACCACTAGCACAGATGCAAGCGCAAGCTCTGTCCATGCTCCCTCCAAATCCTACAAGCTTTGCTTGCAAGGACATATCCGATCCATCCGCTCATCACAATCCAGCTTCGTTGAGTACTTCACAACGGATGTATGATACCGTTGCACAACCCTCGTTAACGTGTCTTCCAAATCCTACGAACTTCGATTACAACAGCGTACCAAATCCGCCGGGGCACCACAATACTCTTTCGTTGGGTACTCCACAACAGACGTATACCAATACTATCCGCACGCAACAAGCGTCTCACGGCGATACAAAATCAACGCAGTCAGACTACAACATTCAGAAGGAGTTGGAGACATAGTAGACGCGCCGTTATTCTTTCTTCCGCCATTTTTCTTAGATTTATATACGATACCTTGTATTATTTTGTACTATTTTTCAATACAGACCTCTCAGATTACAAAAATCATCGAAAAATGAGTAATTATAACATGTAATAGTAAGTTATTCTGTTTTTATAACGAGTTATATTGTGTGCTGATCTACCTTCACTATTTCAGTAAGGTAAATCATGCAAATCATTATATAATAGATAAATTTATTATATAACTACAATTATAATTATATAACTACGCTTATTATTATATAATTCAGGGTCGTCCCAAAAAGAGTCGTGGGACTCAGGGTTCGGATGCGGAAACGACGCGACTGTGGTAAGGGACTGTTGGGGAGACCCACGCTGTTGTTGATGTCAACGCGCTTTATAAGATCGGAGATATCGCCACTATCGGACCACGTCCGAATTAGGTGGCTGGCCACGTTCCACAACGTCCCAGTGGCACTCAATAATGTATGCATACCGCTAAACGGGTCGTATTGTTCGGCAATGTCAAGGATTATCGTAACAGCATGCACGTGTCATTGGTTCAATAGCCGACAACGCACATATTTGAATTGTGACTTACCCGTTTACTGCTTCCCCACTACTTCATTGTGTGATTCCACCTAAACCTTGACCGAGACATGCCACAAACACTGTGGCAGGCAAACGTCTCTCCAAGCCTACAGAGAAGGCTCAAAGCACCAAAGCTTCTGAGGCACCTCACAGAAGGAGACATCCACAGACAAGACTTGGTACTGGTCATGGTTGCAGTCAACCACCTCATTCTTCTTACAACCAGGAAGGAAGGCTCAGGGTTGTTGAACCAAGCGAAAGTGGTAGAACAGGCAGGGAAAAGGTAAGTATTGTTCCCATTTGTTAAGTGTATTGAAAATGAATGGCATTTTACTAAGGCTGCCACTCACCCCTCTGAGAAGAAGGCCCCAATACTTTTGGAAGAGGAGTGTCCACTGGAGGGTGAAGGAAGTACTGGTGATGTTGAGCCTGAAGACAAACCAGAGCATCCAAAGTGTGGTTGCCCTCAGAAAGACTAGGCAGATGTGAATGCAGCATTGCAGGTATAACTAACTAATATGTATGTCACCTTCCATTACTCATTTGCACCTTTTCTAAGGACTTGGACTTGATTCCCTTTGCTGGGCAAGGTACTGCTTCTACTGACCCAGTTGACAATAATGGGCTTTTTCCAAATGAACCAACAGAAGACATGTTTGTATGCACCCTAACTGACAGCTTGGCCAACAGTACAATCCTCTTGTCTGATTCAGAATACAAAGAGGATGAAGGGAACAAAGGTACATTTTATAATGTACCTGTCATTACCCCTTGCTGATAAAAGATTTAGATGATATTTTACTGCCAGTTACATTAACACTGTATACTTGTTGTTTTAAACCACAGAAAAGGTCTAGTGAAAGTAAGGGTGAAGAAGTCAAGGTTAGTGTTTATGATGGAATTGGACTGTACACAATAACTATCACACCTTTGAATACTCATCATAATATCCTGGAAAAGACAGCAAATGTAATAAAGCATCCCAACCACCTTGTAGAAATTGGATATGAAGCAGTATAGAGTGTAAAGATTGGATCAAAGAAAAGTCTTACATACCTTTTGAATGCTGATGAACTTGATGAATTCTGAGTTACATACTATAGGTATGTCAAGAATCAGCAGTCCAAGAAGTGTAGTTGTGCTGGAGATGTCATCTGTAACATTACCTTCTCCAACATGTTGGATAATACTATAGTAAGCACAAAATTGTAAATCATTAGTTTGTGGTTACTAAGTACATACTACAGGGTCAAGGAAGGGCAACAGGTTGTTCAGGCAATGTATCTAAAGGCAAATCATCAAAGCAGGAGAACCCAACATTTGCTACAAGGAATTCTGTGAACCACAAGATGGTTGAAGCAACACAGTGTATTCAGGATAGTATGTTTTACAAACAGTATAACTGCCTCTGCTACAAGAAGTATGATAGGACCTGTAGTGTTTATATACATGATTATGTTCTGGAACATGTAAGGAAACTAGTGAGCCTTACACTGCCTTCCACCCAGCTCTCCCCCCTGTTTGAATTACTCTAATCATTGTTGCTTAGATTCAAGGAGAGCCAAATGTTACTGTATTGAAGGTTCCAGCTTTAATGTCAGCAAAGCTTCTTGATTACAAGCAACCAGGCAAGGAAGCTAGGAAGTTTGTTCAATCAAGCCTTCCTGTCACAGTAGGTAAGATTTGTCTAGTCACACCTGGACTAGAAACAGAGACTGTACAGGAACCTGTCATACATGTGTACAAAACATCCTTCAACTATCCTGCAATTTCGATCTGGCTAAGAATGTGTGAAGACAATCTTGAACATGGTTGTAATAAACACAACTACACAGTTCTCTTACCTGTCTTTAAGCAGAATGGCTGTACAAGAATTGATAACATTTCAAGAATGCCTCCTAAGATAATAAAGATGTTGGCTAAGGGGCAAGGTATTGTTACTACAATAGGGCTCATGAATTGTGTACATACATATACAATTGAAGACATTGTATACATTAGGAACCTAACAAAGCATTCAATCTAACAGTAGTACAGAGTTTTCAGATAGATTATATAGGCTTCAACAGTCTTTCTTTAAAGTTTGTATATTGATTTGATAGCATTCAACTGTGTCTATCTACTTCAATCTTATAGGTCTTATTAAATTTAGAGATACCCAGAGTGATGATAAAATGCACAACAGTTGTCTATACTAATAGTGAAAACCTGGAGATATAAGTGTTTGTAAACTGAAGATTTATCTGTTCTAGACAGTGGTGGATTGTAATGTAACATATGTTTGAGTAACAAAAAGGCAAGCTCAATTGGGTTGAAGTCAGGAGAATAAGCTGGAAGGAACTCAAGTTTCATCCCTCTATTTCATGGTTAGTATTCAATTATTAAAAGCTGAACATTTCTTACATACCTTACTTTAATGAGTTCTTGAATTTCAGGTGCTTTGTGAATAGTACAATTGTCCATTACAATGACTGACCTTGGAGCTGGGAAAGGTTGCATTTTGGCAAGTAGATCATTAATAAACTCGAGAAATAGCTCTATGTTGAATAAGCCTTCAATAATCATACATTCAAGGATGCCCTTTAGTGAAATTGCTGGAAGGATAGAATATCTAATGAAAGTAAGCTTTAGTTTATTCCATATAAATAAAACACTCTACTGTTTCCCTCTAGCAAAGACTTGCTTGCAACATGTACAAAGACCTTCTAAAGCCTATGCTCGGTTTTGCAAGTATGTTCTCTAGTCACATGCACTCTCATCAACAAAAACTAACTGTTTAGGAGTATAATTTGCACCAATGCAAAGACAATACTCGGCTCGATTAGCTTCATTGTATTCAAGTGCTTGTTTGGTAATCTATACACTAGTAAATAAAACTTATCAGTATTGATTTAATAATGATTACTCATATTCTACCTCCTTCATTCAAAAACCAACACATTGTAGAGTTCTCCATATTGTTGTTTCAGAGACTCTTATCCTACACTGTTGTTCAAGCGTGTCACAAAGTTCAACAAGGTATTGATCACTAGAACGTGTTACAGCTCTGATAAGAAACTAAAACTTGCTTTTGAGTGTTACAGCTGTTTTCAAAATACCTGGCACTGATGTGTTTTGTGATGTTTTGTCACACTAAACATGTCAGAATACAAAATTTACTGTAACTCAATCAATACACAACCATTCTGTGTGATTTAAGTTGCTAAATTCATTAATCTTAAATATCTTTCATATTCCAACAAAAATAAAGAAAATTGAGCAAAAATTGACTGAGATACAGTACAAAATGATGATTTTCTATATAACATTCATTTTTATTTTTTCTCTAGACCAAAACTAGACATATAAGCTTGGAAAACTGTCTATTCTAGTTGTATACATTAATAATTAATTTACATACTTAATTTTCCATGAATAGATTGCTTATTCTACTTTACTAAGAGGAGGTTAAAATGTGTAAAACTGACTATTTTACTCTATCCTCCCCCACACTCACTAACATTTTTTCAACCTCAAATTGTATTCCTAAATTAAATATAAATGTATTAGAGTAGTTTGTAACAAGTTTCATGTTAATATGTTGAGAATTAAGCTTAGAACAAATAGAGAGATTTTACT
>NW_006760397.1:342585-347060 GCF_000271605.1 Fomitiporia mediterranea MF3/22 | reverse complement strand
ACTCCACTTGTTTTATTTGTTCTGAGATCAATTCTCAACATATTGACATGAAACTTGTTACAAACTACTCTAATACATTTATATTTAATTTAGGAATACAATTTGAGGTTGAAAAAATGTTAGTGAGTGTGGGGGAGGATAGAGTAAAATAGTCAGTTTTACACATTTTAACCTCCTCTTAGTAAAGTAGAATAAGCAATCTATTCATGGAAAATTAAGTATGTAAATTAATTATTAATGTATACAACTAGAATAGACAGTTTTCCAAGCTTATATGTCTAGTTTTGGTCTAGAGAAAAAATAAAAATGAATGTTATATAGAAAATCATCATTTTGTACTGTATCTCAGTCAATTTTTGCTCAATTTTCTTTATTTTTGTTGGAATATGAAAGATATTTAAGATTAATGAATTTAGCAACTTAAATCACACAGAATGGTTGTGTATTGATTGAGTTACAGTAAATTTTGTATTCTGACATGTTTAGTGTGACAAAACGTCACAAAACGTGTCAGTACCAGGTATTTTGAAAACAGCAGTAAATATGATTCAATGTACTAGGTCAACTTACCTGAGTATCAGCAAAATCAAGAACTCTTTGACGTCCAGCTTTTATTGTACGTGTTGGATTAACTTCACCAGTCTGTCTCCACACAGATAGAATACAAAAAATTGTGCATTGAGGAACATTAGTTAAATGTGAAATTTGAGTCACATTGAGTTTGTGATGATTATACATATAGACAATAACATTGCGAAGGTCTTCAGAAAGGCGAATACCACTAGGCATGGAGTAATAGGTAGGAAGGAAAAAGTGCTACGTCAGAATCCATATTTTCACATGTGCAAATCAATAGTACTAGCTAATATAAGTAATCAATAGTATTTCCTATACAACTATAAACTCTTTCTTTGTAAACACAACTTGTACAAACTTTGTATAGTAGACTTAGACTGAATTAGTGAGTCCTACCTGTGTTTTGAGCAAAACAAGTTGTAGTAGGAATTTTCTATGAATACAGTGACAGATTTGATAGTTTTGAGTATTAATCAAACATATATAACTTTAATTACTGTATTTTATAAGACTCTAGCTATTATGAAACTCAGCACATAAGTACTATAGTATTAGACCTTTATTTAGAATTTTAAAACAGATTTTTTGGTGCATTTCTTGGAGTGCTAGAATTTTAGTAAAATATGAAGATTTTGTCTGAGTATGGTTCTTTTTTTTCTAAACAAATACACAGTACATTTTTTCAAATTTTTTTTGCAAATTCATATACAGATTACTTTAAAGAAAATTTACATTGTTTAAAGAGAAACTATAGAGCAATATTGACAGAGAAAATGGAGGTTTTGTCAATTTTTCTCTTATTTTGTCTGTGACATGACAAAAAAACACACAAGATCAGTGAGTGCCAGGTATTTTGAAAACAGCTGTAATTGTTTGTACAAGAATCAATTTAATAGTTTTATTTAATTATATGTATGTGCTCCATACTTGTTTATATAGTTATTATCAGCATGCTGTTTGGTTGTAGTTACAAATTATATTACAATTATATTTGTACTATTGTATGGATATATTATTTATTGTTTTATATATGTTCCAAAGTATTATTTTTATTATTCATCACTTTTATCCATGAACTATAGTCTGGATTGATGAATTATTTTATTATATAACATGATAATCATTTATATTTTATTTATTTCCATATTAAACTTTGTTAAGTTAATCAGATTATTATATTAATATTATTTGCCAAGTATGAGCATTCATTTTGTAGTGGAATTATTATTTATTTAATGTTGAAGTTCAATTGCACATTGTATTGACTTCCATTATTTGTTCTAATTGATGTAGTTTTGCTTTGTACTGAATGATTTACCTTTGTGATCCATTATGTCTGTCCATAACTTCTATTACTTAGTCTGTGCATTTTGTTATTCTATTTTCTGTAGTGTCTGTATTTCTGTAGTGTTTGTATCATTATACTTTCTGTTCTGTTCTTTATATTTAGTTATTAATTGTTTGCACATATTATCCATTTTCTCCCCTTCAATTCAAGAAGGTATTTCTTTGAAGAATTGGATATTTTGTTTAATTTGTTTAATTGTTTACTACTTTCTTTCATATGTTTGTCTGTTGTTGTTATAATATAATATTTATATATAATAATTGTAATTGCTTTTGTGGTTCAATTTCTAATTATTAGTATTATAAAGTAGTGTGTAACATTTGTTATGTTTGATAATAAGTAATTTAAATGTTATTACTATTATATCTTCATTACTGTTAACATTTGTCAACTTATATAATGTGTATTTTGTTATGCATTAGAATTGTAAATGAGTTTGTTTGTTATGTTAGATAGGTACACATTATGTTACAAGTTATGTTTGCACTTGTTATCTTTTATTAATTATTGTTTGTAATTATGAATGAATATTTTGTTTTTGCATTGAAAACATATGGTAATTTGTTTGTTTCTGTATAATATTCATTTAATAACATTGTAATTATTATTTATGTAACACTTTTAATAAATGTACTGAGTTCTATTAAGTACACTTGCATCTGTTATTCTCTATTTTATATTATACTGTCTGAGATAATGCCTTAAACATTTTATTAATTTATTTAATCATATTATATTATGATTGTTTTTGTTTATAATCATTACAATAAGTGCATCTGTTATAGTTATATCTGTATTATTTGTTGTAATAGTCTTATCAGCTTAATACTTTACTCCTACAAGCTACATTGTCACAATGTAAATTTAATAATTGTTTGTTAAGGTATATACACTGTGTAGTTAATGTTGCTGTTGCAACTTCGAAATTTATTATATAATCAACTGCTGTGAAAATACATTCTGTGTAATTAAGTTGTATTGTTACATTGTTTCAAGTATAATAGAGATATAATCCCTTTGTTTGTTGTTAGTATACATTTACACAATTGTATTAATGTGTAAAGTAGTATCATTTGTTTAATAATTATAATTTTGAACTTGTCTTGTGCTATAGTTAGTATTTACACATTATAACATTATTCCTTTGTGTATAGTTAGTTTATACACTCTGTAGTGTTGTTTTTCTTTTTTTTGGTTTGTAATTATTTATTATACTTGTGTATATCTGTACTTGTCTGTATGTCTTAGATATGTGTATTATATTCAATATCTGGTAAGTAATTGCAATATCTGACATGTAACCACTGAATCCAACATGTTTCATAATAATTACACAAATTATTATTATTATTATTGTCATTGTTATAGTGTCCACAATTGTATTATTGTTTATAATACATGTTAGATGTTTTAGTTATTTGATTTAATATACTGTTTAGTATATATGCACTTGTTTTAAGCATTAATTGTTTAGCTGTGATATTACTATATATGTTATTATTTGATTTAAGCTATAACATATGTGTGCTTGTTGACAGTGTCAATCATTTGTACTATTGTAATATTAATAGCAGATGAGTAGTGTTTGCTTTCTCAATCCTTCTAATGTTTGTCTGTAGTATGATCAGTTATTTATAATAACATGATCTCTGTAATATTATAGAATACTTTAGTGATTAAATGTTGTAGTAAGTGATACTCATTATAGTTTCAACATTGCCTGTATAGATTACATTATTACTAGGCTAATGATCATAATCACTAAGACAATAATCATATAATGTCTGGGTTGTGTGTGGTACAGTAGATTGTGTGTCTGTAGTATATTGATTTGTGTTTAGGATACTTAGACAGGTGTGTTGAGTTCTACATCATAGTGTGCTGCATGCATGCTAGTGATCCATAGTAGTGTATAGAGCAATAGACATAGTAGAGTAGGGATAAAGTATAGGCAGGGAGCACAAGGCTCATAACCTGTTAAGAAAGGAGGTTATGTGAGAGGCTTAGAGGGATCACACAAAGAGGGGGGGATAGTGGACTCAGCTCACTCTCTGGTGTTATACTTCATTGTCTGTTGATTAGTTAGTCTATATATACTATGTAGGTATGTCTCAGATGTAGAATGTATGATGGAATGTATTCTATCATTGCTTGTCATCACTTGTAATATAGCTTATATTATCTGAGACATACTCTTGTATAGTCTCATCTTAACAGTATCCTAGCCAGAATTCAATATGTAAATTAACAAAAAAGTAATATTCTTCATTTAGACTAGTTTATAGTACTGTACAATCAGTTTTAGGGCCAGGAAAACTGATATACATGAAATATAGGGAAAACTCACATATTGTGTTGTATCTTACTCAATTTTTGCTAATTTCACTTTATTTTTTCTGGAATATGAAAGATACTTCAAAACTACAATTTTTACAACTTATATCATGTAATTTGGTTAGGTATTAGTTGAGTTATAGTAGATTTTGTATTTGAGTGTACTTAGTGTGACAAAAATCACAACTTATATACACATGGGGCATTTCACAATTTC
>NW_006760397.1:291408-340965 GCF_000271605.1 Fomitiporia mediterranea MF3/22 | reverse complement strand
TTATTTTAGAGTGGGCAATCAGTAGGCAATCAGTAGGTGATTAGTAGGCAAGCAGTGGGTGATCAGCAGGCAAGCAATGGGCAAGTAATGGGCAAGCAACAGGCAATCAACAGGCAACTACCAAATAAAGCAAAAATGTCTTTATTTGGTAGTTGCCCATTGATTGCCTATTGCTTGCCTATTGCTTGCCTGCTGATTGCCCACTGATTACTCACTGACTACCTACTGACTGCCTACTGACTACCCACTTTGAAATAATTTTAAATTTTTTTTAGTATTTCTTCTCTAAGTATAATTTTAAATTTCTTTTAATATTTTATAAGATTTAATATTATAAATAAAATTCTAAATCTTTTTTGTCTTAAAATTTGAAAGAAAATTTATAATTTTGTTTTAAAAGAAACTTCAAATTATGTTTTAAATAATTATTCTCATTTATTTCAAGATTTCACAAATAAAGATATGTCAAAAATAATTTATAGTTTTTGTATAATGAAAATTTTAAATTCTGTTCAGAGTTTCTGCCAACCAAAAATGGTAAACTAAATTACAAATAATGTTTATCATTATGTAAGTTATTTCTTAAGGCAAGAAATTGTGAAATGCCTGATGTGATGTGTGACAATAGGGGTGGTCAGACCTTGCAATTCACCCTGTGATTCACTGACACAATTCACTTTGTGTTGAGGTGAATTGCAGACCCTGAAACCCCTGCAATTTGGGGTGAATTGTGTCAACAGGTGAAGCACCTCTGGAGCTGCTTCACCTCCCCAACACTGTCTACAATTCACCTGTGCTTTTTTTTACTGTTCTTCCTTTCCTTTTTAGTACACTACATCAAATAAAGAACCTGTAGTTAAAATCACTAAATTCCCAATATAGTATATGATTTGCCTGCCATCCTGTGTGCTCAACAAAGAAAAAAATAAGTGTTCTTCCACCTACAAAGCTCTTAAGGTACCTACTGCTTGACTCTGATTGGTGGAGGAACCCCTTCAAAGAGTTTCAGACACTCAAGAGTATAATGCAAGTATATGCAAGGGAGAAAAAAAGTTTATTTCAGAATAAGGTACATTAATTTTGAGATCAAGGGTCAATATATAGTGTGAATCCTGCATGTGAATCCGTGCTGGTCAGACCTGCAAGCAGGATTCACTTCACGATTCACCCTCCAGAATCGTGAAGTAAATCGCGTCTTGAATCACAAGGTCTGACCACCCCTAATATTTATGAAAACGACAGTAAAAGTTGTCAGTACAAATAAGGGAAATGGGGCTCCATAAACTGCTTACTTCTCTGGTTCCTTCCACAAATGACAGTCTGTCTTCGGGAGCTCTGCTCACCTCATCAATAAGTTCCGGAGTGTTAACGATGACGAGCCATCGCCTCATCTGTGGGACTTTGAATGTACGAGACTTGAACTAATTTGTAATCAGCTTTCATTCGTGTTCAGATCCAATTCAACTCTCTAGTTCTAGCTCACTTTGTCGTACCCTTCTTGCAGCATAGCCCTCGCATTTGTTATAAAATTCATTGCTCCATAATATGATGTCAAAAGTCCTGCAGGACAAACAGCCGGAATAGCAACCTTTACAGAGCAATTTGATAAAAGGCACTTGGAAAGCCATCAATCGGAGCTACGTACATCACGTTTACGGGCTTGGACAAATTGAAGAACAGAGAAGCCTAGGACGAAAGCACAGCTTGCAAGATATCCTGCGTTATGCTGTATGTTAAATGAGCTAAGTTCAGATGTATTGGGTATTCCCAGCGTTGAAGAGCTGAAGATAGACATGTTTTTCTCTGATGGTGAGATACGAGAGCGACTTGTTCTGGATGTTCAATCAGGACTTGGCCTCTAGATTTTATACAATTTATCACGGAGCCGTTCTCGCTGAAACACTCAGCAGAATCGCGTGAAGCATCAGCCTGAGTACGTTGTGCATGTCCCGAGGGCCGAGAGCAGCAACAATAGGAGTGCTTCTCCACGGCTCTACTCGGTCGTCTTCCAAGTTCCAGAACACGCATGTTCGCGCGGTATGTACCCACGGTCTTCTGAGGCTACCTGAGCTGCTCAGGTAGCCTCAGAAATTAATTAAGGTTGAATTGAGAGCGGTATAGTAAATACTGATCAATAAGCCGGCCAATTATATCTTACAATATTGCAGTAGAACGTCGTGAGAGCACTTTTCCGTTTTTCGAAAATTCGTCAGAAAATGAGTAATTTACGACCTACAACGACAAAAGAAGAATATCAGTCTTATTCTTTTTATTCGTTTAGTTTTGAATGAATGAGGGGAGAAACGTACCATGCAGCAACAATATTCTCCCAAAATGAAGGATTCTTAATTGCATGCATCATAGCTAGCATTTCTTCGTCCCACATTACACCATCATACCCTCCTTTTACACACAGACCCTGCTTCACCCATATCTGCACAAGCTCACCTATGTTTGAAAGCGAACAGCGTGCCGTTCCGAGTTGCCCAGCTCGAGAGGACCCGTACCAATCGCATGTCGCCTCACCTTCGTAGATCGGTGTGTCCATCAGAGTTCTGGTTATCGATAAAGATGAGGCTTGGTGTGGTATGAGTTCGTGTACTCCTGCCCCGTTAGTGAGTGGACCTGGACCTAAAGTGAGTGTGCTGCGAACCACCGTGTTGCAGGGACGTCCCACCCTGTCCACCACCACCACATGGAAAACACCCTGTGTTGTTCCCCTAGCTGTAAGCATCGCCCCATCAGACGTACCATGTCCATTCGAATGAAGCATCTGACTATTAGCATTATCCGTCGGTCAAGTCGGACGGAGACGTCTGCTAGACGGTTTACCTATCCGATTCGTACGATACTAATTATATAAATTAAACTGAGCAAATACTTATTTGCACACCGTGGGAAAAAAGGTGTTTCAGGGATACGCACACAAATCCAATTCAAATTTTATAAAACTTTGTATTAATATGCTTAACAGTAGTATCTATAAGCAAGTATTTTTTGTTTCAGGAAAAAAAAGTGTTATAATGGAATAAAACACAAATTTAAATGTGCTATCTCAAGGCCAGTGAATGATACTAATTCAGATTATGTAAATATCATTGTTCTGAGACATGCAACACCAGGACCTTGAACGCATTGCTTTCTCATCCACCATGTCGTCTACAGCAGGTGATAACCATCATCGCTATGTTGTCTACGTGCCAGGCAGTAAGGATTCCTTGCCATATCCCATCAACGTTCCGGAGAACGCAGACGTGGAAACCTTGAGAGAGGCGATTCGAAGAAAGCAGGCTTTCGAAGATGACCTACGGAATGAAAACCCGATCCTCTTCAAAGTGCTTTCCCATCCATCTTCTAGTCTGCCATTGTGCTGATAAATGGTGTTCTTTAGTGTGGTACCCTGAAGATGCTCCCACGCCAGTCATGTTATGAAAGTGCATTGGAGTGGCTTCGCCAACGCACGCCGGGTGATGGGGAAGATGATAAGCTTATGGAGCCTGCAATGCGTCTGCACGACTATTTCCCTGACGGACCTACTCCAGAGGATGAAGAAATGATAGACGTTGTTGTCGTGACTAGATCCAGTATGTATTCTGTTCTCTACCCGATACTATATCCAGCCGACTTCTCCCTAGTTTTGGCAGGGTCAGATTATATTGCTCTCAGTCAATCTGGCGCGTCGATCCCGTTTCGCGAAGAAGTCACGTTTATAATCCGTCGTATTGGAAAGAGGCTGAATTGGTACTCTGTGAATATACTAAATGGCTATTCCGACGAAACGTTGTTACCGCAGTTTATCAGGGATGTAGTTCAAAGGCCGAGACGGGTGGCAGACATTGATAGTAGGGTCCGTGCAGAATTTGTTGTGTCCTGTCATAAGGCATTTATCTCCCTAGTTACTAATTATCTTGGTAGGTTGTGCAGGGCCTCCAGAGTATGCTTAAAGCAAGCATGCCTGAAGACCACTATGCTGAGATTGTCCCTTACCTCTTGAGCAACAAATCTGATGCAGCACCGTATACTCAGTGGCATCTTGAAGTCAATCATTATATTCAGGTCCTTGTCTGGGCAGATTGTTGGCAATGGCATCTAGGATTGCATGGAGGCTCGTTCACAGAGGAGCAGGTGCACTTTACTGTGCTCATGCACTTCAGGGAATATTGGAAAACGCAGGTGGAAGGTGAACAACACTCACTGTGAGTATTTTGCCGTTTTGTTGTATGTATCTCATTTTTCGTAGTCGGAAGCAGATCCCGTTCTACTTTATTGCCAAAGAAGTCAATAATTGCAAGAGTGACAGGTGGCGCAAGTATCAACCCCAACATGACATTGCCTTCTTTAAAAACGATTTCCCCCGTTTTCTGGCTAAGTTTGACTCGGCCGGCAAGCGGGGTGGCAAACAACAGCTGCTTGTCCAGATGGCATGTACTCTACGCCTTGCACTTGCATTCCGACAACGCATCAATGGCTGCAACGATGAGAATTTCTTCCTCATGGGAGCATTTTTTACCACGGACCAGCACATATATCGCTACTTCTTCTACAGTAATAAAGGCAAGGTATGTCTAGGAGCGTTCATTGTGTCAGCTCAGTCTCACTACCTGTCTGTCAGATTTGTTTTCACAAAAGATATTTCGACATGATCCATGTCAGTGAATTGATGAAATTCCTTCATGAGTTTTACAATTATGTATTATACGTCAATGAGGCAGACACTCTTGGGGACAAAAGACCGTATATCATGACTTTGCATCATGCTGTCAGGAAAGGGGTTCGCACGAGTCTCCACACGAAAACGACAGAACAGAAGAATAGTTCAAGTGGATCAAGTACGGATCAAGATGATACAGACCGTAGTACGGGTCAAGGCTCTGGCGAGCCCAGACGCGCTGCAATGGTTGTTGCGCTCCAGAAATCAGATTTCAAGATTTATGAATACCCCAAGTTCTTTGAGCCGATTACTGAGGTGTGTCGAACAAATTCAACATGGTCTTATACTAATAGACAGGTACAGTTGCCGGCTCACATAGTAGAAGCGACTAGCCCAAACGGGGATCGAGTTGTTGCAAAACTCGTTCGCAAGGACTCTGCTGAGCTCTCTCTCCTTCAGGAGCTATCGAGGCAAATTTCTTTGCATAACCATGTCATACAACTTCTGGACACCGTTTCTTCAAGTTTTGGACCAATGGCAATTCTCCCTCATGCAACCCCTCTGTGCGAATCTATTACATTCCGTTTGTCTGAAGAGCGGGATGGCGTCAAATTTGTACAACTGAGCCGTGAGCTGATTGAAGGTGTTGCCTTCCTCCATCGGCAGAAGATCGCACACCTCGACATCAAGCCTGGCAATCTTGTTGTCAATTTTAAGCGTCTTTACATCATTGATTTTGATATTGCGGTGCGGTGCAAGGATGTGGACGAGATGGTGAAGATATCCCGTGGGACTCGTGGTTGGAGTGCTCCGGAGATTGGCCTCGACAATGATGAGGCACCCGGTGCTTTCAGCCCCATCAGAGCAGATTTATGGTCGTGCGGCAAAGTCCTCAAGTTCATCACTGAGGAGACTCGTCAAAATGATAGCGACATTATACGACTCGCTCATTTACTTATGGACACTGATCCGAGACACCGGCCGTTACTGCACGAAGCAGTGGATGAAGGACCAGACTTTTGGGAATCTGGACGGCTTCTTCAAGCTGTAAACAGGCAGGGCTGCTGTGACAAAACAGGGGCGCTGAAAAGGGCCCGTGTCGATACTAGTCATGTGGGTAGGATGTCGTCAAAGGTCAGGAGAACGAGCGTCTCGACCACTCCGCCGCCACCGCCCGAGCGAGACTATGATTAGTGTGCTCATATAACTCACGTCGTCCTTTCTCCAGTGGACCTCCAGTGCCTCGTCGAGGTTGTATCTGATGAGCTCATCTAGCGCGGTCTTACCGTTTCCCTTAATTTCTCCAATATGACCCTTGTTAGTGACGGCCGTCCGTTCAGCAGCTCATCCCGACTTCCTTGGCTCATGAAAATTACGCGACAATGTTCGCTCCTTCACTGCTTGTGCACTCGCTTCCTTTTTTTGCCGTGTCTTTCTTGTACAGTCGGCATTGTAAGTGGTGTGGAGCATTGTAGGCTCCACCAGCTGCATGCTGAACACTAAGAACTTTATCGAATGGAATTCTCAACTCAAGCTTTGCTGCTGTGAGCTTGTACTGACCCTCCTTTCTCTTCTTTCATGACTTCTTGAAAATTATACAGGCATACCACCAACTCTTGCAAGCTTATTCATACTTTTATTATTTGGTATATGTACAGTTGCGGGTTTCTCAGGCGTCCCCTAGTACTGCTAAAAACCCAGCAAAGAATTGCTAGAACTCTAATAAGATGCTTTACTTATAACTTACATATAAATAACTTCAACAAACAACAAAGTTTGATTAAGTTATTGTATGACTAATCTAAAGCACGTGGTGGACTCACGTCAACGAGTCGAAGAGGCGCGTTGTAGTTAGCTGTCTGTGCGCTCTCTTGAATCTTCGGTCTTGTTTGGTGGCTGCGACAGGCAACGGGGCACAACGATCTTCACGTTCATCGATGAAACGCTCAGAGAGGAGATAATTACATGATAAATGCGGATGATCTACCCCCTTTTCCAATGACGCCAGTCGACCCACAGCACAAAATCCCATCGAGTGCGTAGCTATACCTTTCTCAGTGACCCTTCACTGTCCTGCTGGCGTTTCTCCTGATGCTAACCAGTTGGTACACTCACAGGCCCCTCGGAAGCATGGGATGATGATTTCGTGTTCAGCCCGCCCGATGGAAATGCTCGGAAGGTATCTACGGGAGATGGGTCACCGAAACATGAAAAGAAGCCAACGTCACGCACCCAGCGCGCGGGGAAAGGTATGAATGCCACTACAGCTGGTTGTTGATGGAGAAAAGCTCACTAACGCGGCCGAAATCAGTTTCTCCTCGTACGCCTCAACGTACTGTTGCCGAAGGGCTCCGAGCATGGTCAGAGTCGCCCACTTCTCCTCGTACCCAAGCCGTCCTCGGCCCCAAGAACAGGCAAGAGGAACGCGAAAACTGGGATGATGATTTTCTTGACTCGACGGACTCTCCTGCGAGACCAGCCGCGTCTAATCTAGCAGCATCTCAGTCCCGCTTCACACAACGTTCAAAGGCCCGAGAAGAACTTGAAGACGAAAATTGGGACGAGGATTTTGTGATGGGAATTGGCACTAGTAGTCCTCGTGCTGGCCCGAGCACACGCTCGAAGCGGTCTCGTCGGGAACGAGAACGTGACGAAGTATGGGATTCATCGGACGATGAGATGGCCGAATTTGATCGAGAAATGGGTTTTGATCGTAACGACGAAGAGGACAAGACCGTAACGTCGCGTTCGCGAAGAAAACCGTTGGGTTCCCTAGTAGACAATCCTCCTCCTTTACCTCCTTTACCCCCACTGCCGACATTCCTCCCTACTATTCCTTCTGGCGATGCTTCTGGCTCATATGCGTCACCTCCCTCACCTTTTCCTCGCTCTTCACCGAGCCATTCCGTCTTTTCTATTCCTGCCACCACGACTTCAGGCGGCCATCGAGATCGCGATTCAACATATGGCTCCACTGCTCATTTGGCACTTTCATTGAGGCGAACGCATTCGGCCGAGTCTTCGCCTTCGTCGCCTCGCAAGTTCGTTGACGTCAGCCGTTTTCCAAGTTCTGAAGCTCCTAGGGAAAGGCGACGCCTGCGAAAGAAAAGCAGACCTCCGCATCTCGATGCAAGCATTCTTGAGCTCGACGACAAGGTCACAGGCGAACCGGCTTTCCTCCGATCGTCGACTCCAGACCCGCGTCCGTCAACTCCACCACCTACCGACTCAGGACTCATTTTGTCACCTACGACTCCGTCGACTTCTGGCCAGGTCGCCTCTCCAGCTGTACCGTTGTCACCAATATCTGCGAGCAAGAGTCCATTGCTTGCTCGTATAGGTAGCTTGCGGCGATGGGGACGTAAGCGTACAAGTGCAAGTGCAAGTGTAGAACTCAATCCGCTAGAGAATACAGCCAATGCTGCAGGAAGCTCTCCAACGAGCAGGGTTCCGCCAAGTAGTTTCTCGACAGGTATCTTTGATCCGGAAGCCGAGCGATTAGACCACAACCGAACACCTCGTCCACGCTCACATGCTGGTATTCAGCCGCCTCCACCGTCGACAATGCCTCCACCGCCCACAATACCGAATAGAAACCCAACAAATATTGGCCATCCGCAAACGCCAAGTCGAAACCGTTTTTTTCGCGGCTCTTCTGGTGGGATGGAAACAGACACGACGACGTCCGGCCGCCCAAGCCTCGCAATCGAGGTACAAAGCGTAAATAGGTCAAAATCTAAAGAGAGGGAACAAGAGAAGCTACGAGTGGCAATTCCTGCAGCAGTACCGATGACAACACAAAGCAGTCAATCTGGAGAATCCGAGGTAGGGATCGCTGGGTCGCCACGACGTGCCCGAATCCGCGCGTTTGGCCAAAAGCTCCTTGCCTCAAAACGTTCTGTATCTGCATCATCTCATGATCGTGCGGTTGACTCTTCTGATGGAGATTCATCTCAAGTATCGGCACGTGCCCCCGGCTCTCATCAGGTATTAACACCGCTCAGTGGAGACACGCCGACTCGATTAAGACCGCGAATTCCTAGTATGCAGCGAGGTTTAGCTTCACATGGCAAATCACGAGCTGTTTTTCCGCGTCATGTCTCTGGCTCAGCTGTACATGAAACTCGTTCGCAATCTGTCATTGCACCAGGACTAAGTGCTTGTGGAAGGAGTGTAAGCGCGTCCGGATCCACTGAGACAGCTGCCAGCAGTGAAGATCTTGCACATTCTGATAAGGGTTCGGACGAGAAGGGAGGGCATCGGGGGTTTATGGGGAGTCTCCGCCGCATTAGTCTTGCCAGTGCACATGCTCAACAACAACAACGACGCCAGGATCAGTCACCGAGCGGACAGTCTCATTCACAGAGCTCTGTGTCAGTGGTACCTCCCCTGCCCCCGAGTTCGCTTGAGCCTTCTTCATCAATTGCCAAGGTATCAACGTCGTCACCAGTTCAGTTTGGAGAGACTTGTTCGAATTTACAAACAACTACTACTGGGTCTGTACAAGTCGATCTTGCGTCGCCAACGTCTAGTCCACCCCGCGACTGGCTTTCTTCCGCTCCTGCTCGTCGCTCCGGGGATCTTCCAGCTCTCACACATTCCAAGTCATCATCCTTCGCAACATCATCCTCATCAGGTCAAAATGCCCCTACGTCGCGCCTAAGCTCAACGTCCCAAATTGCGTCTCTTGGGCGGGCTTCACCTCTGCCAATCGGTCCTGGAACGTCACCGAATGGTAGTGCGAATGGAAGCAGTAACGCGCTACGGCGGAATTCCCTAGGTGATTTGAAGATACCAAGCCGGATAAGTCGAGCTCAGGATGGCTTAAAGAGGGACTTAGGTCGTGTGCGGGAATTTGCAGGGCGTGTTGAGCGTAAGTCCTTATCACATTTTTTATCATAATGCCTATACGTTAATGTTGTGGTTTAGAAATGCAAGAGCTTCGGTCGAGTTATCTTCTAATTGCCTCGCAGATCCAAAGTATCCTTGACGCGCCTCGTCCTCCGTCTCGAGCCGCGTCACCAACAGGAAGCCTATTCGGACTGTCACGGTCTAATTCTCGAGCGAGATCGAATACAAATCCTCCACCCCCACCAAGCATTGATTACAAAGGCCTTGCACGAGGTTTCCGGGCCATTGATACAAAGTATAGCATAGCTTGGGAATGTGCAGACCTTCTCATCGAGCTCGGAACGGGAAATGTGGCTGAGCCTTCGACGAAACCTGTAACTACCATTACGCAGACCGAAAATGACACTGTGACCGGCAGAAGTAAAAATCGGGAGCGAGCAGTAACGCTTGCGGGTGACGAAGGCAAACCCGACCTCTCATTAACTAACGGCCACAGTCCCAAGAGCCCAGCAGGTGGAAGCTCACCCGTACTTGCGTCATGGCGTGCAACTTCAGGAAAGCATGATTCTGGATATCGACAGTTATACCTTCTGAGGGAGATGCTGAACAATGCAGAATCTGTGAAAGACGGAGCTCAGCTCGACATTCCTGACGTTCCACAATGGGCCACAACAGACGAGGCTATGGACAGCTCGTTGACCCTCCCAACTGACGAATCAGCGGTAACGAGTCCCAGGCCAAGCTCACCAGCGAAAAAGAAACGGCCGAGTCGACTTGTAGGGATACGCGACATGTTGCGCAGCCTAAAGCGGAGCACGGCTCGCGCTCTCCAGAATCAGCCAGAAGGAAATGTCATGAACTCGTCAACGACAATCAGCACTGAGTCATCATTCAAGAACAACCATCCGCGACGAATGGAAAACCATCCATACGGCTATAACACGGTTTCTGGTATACCAAGGCACCCAGCCAATCCTAGACGGAAGTCTGAGACGAGCGCTGCGCTTGTTGATTCAATTAATGCATCTACGCCGGACTACGAGCCTTTTGGCGGAAAGGTACCACTCACGCACAAGTCATCACCGCGAAGACCAAGCCTTGCATCTCTCTTTCGTATTGGGCAAAAACACAAGAGTGCTGTCAGCGACAATTCGCCTTCTGCGGATTCCCCAGCTCATAATAGTGAAAAGTCGGATTCTATAATGGATATTTCCGGTTCGGTTGCTGCTCCAACGATCGTTGACAATCACCCGGATACTTCCCAAGACTCGGTATACGATGATATAGAGGACTCGGACTGGGACAGAATGGATTCACTGTCGGATATTGACGCGCAGGTCGCTGCGATAGCTGATGAAGCCTCGGGCCGTGGATCTACAATGAAGCTCCGCAAGAAGAAGCAACAAAACCGACTGTCAATGCCCCCACAAACCGGACCGTTTATGTTCAAGCACTACAGTCTACCATTCAGTTCTTCTCAAGGAAGCGTTGCGACACCCGACCAGTCAGTGACGAACGTACGCTCTCCACGCCTGTCGAACGTCGACGAAAATAATGTGAGCATTCCGGGTGCTGAACGTGTAATGCCGGAATCGACACAGCGACCTCGCTCTCGGGGTGGAAAAGATCGAGATCGCGATAGGCCATTCTCTTCTGTACGCGCGGCTCCAAAACTTGCAAGAGGCATTCCTTCGTTCGATGCCACCACTTCGGCACCAGGTGACCCTCCTCCAAACTTAAAGCTTGCGATGACACCAGAAAACATCAAGCCATTATTAGAGAACGCACGTGTCGTGACTTCACGGCTGCATGACTGCCTCGCTGAAGTTAAAGGCCTGCTCGTTCGTACCGAAGGTTCCGCATTTACATTGTCTACGTCCGCTTCAACATCCAAAGTGGCTCTGTGATTTACTTTTCCCGCTTAACTTCAGGACAAATTCATACAATTCATAGACATCCCGGTCAAGATGTTTTGCACTTTTTCTTTCTTTCCTTCTTTCTCTTGCTCACTTCCTGCAACCTCACACTATCTTGATTCTTCTCCTTTACGAATGGTAATGTTTGTCTCTTTTCCCTTCTTTTAAATGTTGTCAACTGCCGCGCTGTTTAATGTACCCTGCATACGTTCACTCACACTTCCACATCGTTTCTTTTTCTGTTCACGTTGCTGTCTTGGCTTGATTAACGCAAGGATTCGTACGCTGTTATTTGGCTGACGATATTATAATGCTAAATGCCGATCTGTAATGATGCAAGCAATAAATTGTTAGCATGGACATGACGCGAGACATCGTTAGTCAGCGACAGCGGAATGATCGGAGCTGGTCATCGGCTGTTGCTTTTAATAGATACTTGTGCAGCCTCTGCGTCGGTCTTTCGGTGCCACATGCAGAATAAATTTCCATCCGAGTGTCCGTGACTATTTGTTTCCGACCAATCGGCAGAGAGGTAGCCATGCTGCTTCGTCATAGACTCTGTCCAGCTCCCATGCCGTCGTCCCACTTATATATATATTCACTATCACCCATGCCAGCCTCCCACAATCGGTCCCATTCGTCCTCCTACCCTTACCATTCCAATGTCGGGCAATCTCAAGAGGGTGCCGGGCACGTCGGTTACACCCCCAACTGCGGGTGGACCAGGAGATGTCCCTCTCAAGGAAAAGAATGACGAAAGCGAAAAGTCTAGAACGCAAGTCGGCGAAGACAACGAGCTCCCTGACCAGCAGAGTACGGATTTAACTCGACGGAATTCATTAGCATCACAACAAACGACTGCGAGTGAACATGTTGTTAGCCTGAAAGCTCTGGAGGCAGGGTTTGCTGGTGTGCGCGAGAAAAGTGGGAAAATTATGATTGTGGATTGGGATGGGCTAGACGATCCATGTAATCCGTTAAAGTGCGTATACAATAATTGTATTATCACTAATTTACATCCGTGTTTGCTGAAGGTTAAATTTGTAGTTGGTCATATAAAAAGAAATGGATTGCAACTCTTATTGTATCAGGTATGCTGACATTCCGGGCCGTTATTAGAGACGAAGTGATTGATTTAGACATCCGATAGCATTTACATTTATTTCTCCTGTTTCTTCGGCGATGATCGCTCCGGCATCCGACCAGCTTGCCTCACAGTTCGGGATAACGAATACAGCGGTTCTCGCTATGAGCACTTCGGTGTTTATCCTCGGGTATGGTGTGTATTACCGAATGCTTTTCAGGGTTACCTCAATATTAACGAGCATATGAACCTTACTTCGAACAGCTTTTGGGCCCCTCTTCCTCGGTCCACTTTCAGAAATGTACGGTCGATCACGAGTATTACAAATAGCAAATATCTGGTATCTAAGTATGCACCTACTTTCGGCTCCATTTCCTTCTGGTCAAACGTCTCACGTGTTTCTCTGGCCTTGACTAGTTTGGAACACAGCATGTGGTGGTGCTCAGAATACCGCCGAGCTTGTCGTCTTTCGATTTCTTGCAGGCCTTGGTGGAAGTGCACCTCTATCGGTACGTTTCGAAAAACACAATACTCTTATTATGGTATTGTTATTAATTATTCAAGTAGATTGGTGGTGGTGTATTAGGAGATTGTTGGCGTGCAGAAGAGCGTGGTCAGGCCATTGCTTTGTATTCACTCGCACCACTTCTAGGCCCTGTGATCGGTCCTATTTGCGGTTCTTGGATCGCGGAGAAATCGACATGGCGATGGGTGGTAAGTCCATAAGCTTATTTCGACTGGTATTTGTTGCCCGTTCCTAATTTTGCTTAACTATGTGTAGTTCTGGGGTACATCTATAGCAGATGGCGTCGTGCAGATTCTAGGCTTATTTTTCCTTAAAGAAAGTGAGTGGAAAACTTTCCAGTTCTTGTCTTGTAATTTTCTAAATAAATCACGCCAACGTCCTCCCTCAGCCTTTGCACCTATCCTCCTGGAACGCAAAGCCAATAGGCTACGCAAGAAACTCGGAATCCAGAAAAGCGATGAAGCAGCTTGCAATATCATGACGCCGTTCCAGGGCTCAGACCGAACGTGAGTCAAAGTCATTCATGTATGCATTCACAAGATAAATACGGTTGCAGTTGGCAACATGTATTCAAAAAAGCTATCATCCGTCCCTTCGCACTCTTTGTCCGAGAGCCGATCATCCAGCTCATGGGACTGTACATGACGTTTGTATATGGGTTAATTTATCTCGTTATAACAACAGGTGAATAAACCGTCTAGCATATCTCGAACCAATTTGAAGATTGAGGTTGACACTGGTTTGTTCTCCAAGTTCCTGGAATATACCAAATTACCTATAACGAGACTGTCGGGATTGCGGGACTCAACTATATCGCACTCGGGATTGGAATGACGGGTGTGAGCCAGATCACTGCACGGCTTATGGATCCGATCTATAGAACGCTCAAAGCGAGGAATGGTGGGGTTGGAAAACCTGAATTTCGACTTCGTACGTTACTGCATACATAGAACCTTTACTCCGCCTTTTAAAACTCATTAATTCATTGTTATCCGGTCGCCTTACACTGTAGCATTAATGGTCCTCGGAACGTTTTGCCTCCCCATTGGTCTTTTCATAATGGGCTGGACAGCCGAGAAACACGTATTCTGGCTCGTTCCCGACATCGGTTTAGCTTTTATTGGAGCAGGGATGGTCGTTAACTTCCAAGCGATTCAGACGTATGTTATTGATGCGTTCACGTTACATGCTGCGTCTGCATTGGCTGCTGTGTCGTTTCTGAGGTCGTTAGCTGGGTTTGGGTTCCCGCTTTTTGCGCCTGCTATGTATAGTAAGCTGGGTTATGGGAAGGGGGATACGATACTTGCGGTGCTGGCGATTGTTATTGGATGTCCTTCGTAATTACTAAGAAATATTCCCTGTTTTTCTCTTGGTGTCTTGAGGCTTTATGCTAACCGAACTATTTGTTTGCGCGTTAGACCGTGGTTATTCTGGAAGTACGGAGAACAAATCCGGGCCCGAAGTCGATACGCAGCTTAACCTTTTAATGTGAAGCGATACGATCCTCCCTCGACTACTATTTCTTTTTGAACAGACGAAAAACCCTAACCAACTGGATAGATTTCCTTTTCCTTGTCTCTGTCTCTCACATATAGTCTGTTTTATATTCATGACTTGCATGATGCTGTTCTCATCCCCCACACAATGCATAGATATCTCTTTAAGGTCCGGATTATTTTGTTTGATACAGCGCTATCGTTGCTTTTGCAGAGCATTTATTTGTCCGTATGTAGTTGTAGACACGCTTACACCAAAGACGTATCACCATTCACCATTCGTGATTGAGCGAGTATAAAAGATGGGTCAGGGACTTTCAAAAATCAGTAGTAGTAAATGAATGCTATTGATTATAACTATTATACACGACATACAACACACAGCACCTCATCTCATATGCTGTGAGGAACGGAAATACACGGCACATTGCGAGTCACAACGTAACACCAAACCGATATAATCCAAACGTAAAAAACATATTAATGTTTGATATCCGAATCAGAATGTGCGTCCACTGCTTCGTGCTCGTGCTCAAAGGCTGTATCGTATCAACGTATTTTGTCAGCAACGTTCATTGATTCCATGTCAGAAGAAAGAAGGAACGCACCTCGCTCAGTCTCCTTGATCTTCGCATCACGTTCTGCCTTTGATACGGAACCAAAAATAATATCCATTTCTTCGAGACTCCTTCCTTTCGTTTCTGGTATCGCCAGCGAGAACGTGAACATAGCACCAATATTAACCGTCGCTAAAAAAAAATTCCTATCGTCAGTGTCATTTCATGAACTTGTGAGAAGACTACAACATACCAAACATAATAAAGATCTTCCATCCCAGGTTCGCAATCATATTGGGCGTTATACGACTAACGACGAAGTTCCAGAGCCATTGACTCGCAGAAGCGACTGCAAGACCGTAATGTCTTGTTCTCGTTGGGAAGATATCTGATGAATATACCTTCACATCGCCGTTAAGTCAAGTCAGAATTTTCCTATAAATAAAATACAAAGACAAATTGAAATCCAACTTTTGACGTACCCAAGGCAAAGGCCCCCACCCCATACTATAAAACGCCACATAAATATACAGCATCGCAGCCATAGCTTTACTCGCAGTCGGCGGCGCAGCTCCAACAGGTGGAGAACTTGGTGGAGGGTGAGTTTTCAGTATAGCGCCAATGATATAGAAGAGAGTTCCCATTCCGAAGGCGGAGATTGCGAGAGAGAGTTTTCGACCGAGGGATTCGACGAGGAAGAAGACGAAGAGGGCTGTTGCGACTACTTTTACGATGCCGTAGATGCCAGATGCGAGGAGGGAGTTTGTTGCACCTTCGTAACCGATCTAATTTTGTTTTTGAGAGGAAAGGAGAATAATGTTAATGGTGAGCGGAATAATAATAACTAAGTATGAGTGGACGTACGGCGGTGAAGATTTGTGGAGCGTAGTAGTTGACCTGTAACAAACGTAACGTAATCAGCTGGTCGTTACAAAACGCAATGCCTTCAAACGGATACTCACAGAGTTCTGCCCAGCCCATTGCTGAAGGAAGAAAATAAAGAAAGCAATCACAAATCTCACAAAATTCCCCTTCCCAAAGAACGCTTCCTTCAACCCAAGTCCCCTCCTCGCCTCCCTTTCTTCCTCAATAGCAGCTTCAATTTCCGCCATCTCATGCCTCACACTCTCCGCTTCAATATGCTCTTTTCTGAGATACGCGAGGTTCCTGAGAGCTTCGTGTGTACGACCACGAGAGGCGAGCCAACGAGGGGACTCTTTAACGAAGAGTAAGCCGATACACATGATACCTGCTGGTACGAGTTGGAAACCGAAGGGGATTTGCCAGACTTTGGGGCCGGTGGGGTTGTGTTGGCTTATTCCAACTGCAACATTAAAATTAAAAAAATTGAAAAAAAAATTAAATTCAGGTTTTTTCAGAAAATTCAATCAATTAATCCATCAATTAATCAAGGAGATCAGAGGATAAGACGATGCGGAGGGACTTACAGTTTACGAAATAACTTATCATCACGCCAATAGCGACCATAATCTGGAAAAGTCCCGTAATGCGTCCACGAACGTCTTTCGGCGAGCATTCGGATACGTATGCCGGTGCGACAGCTGAGATAGCACCGACTCCGATACCTGCGACGACTCGACCTCCGTAGATGTATCCTAGACCGCGGCCGTCGACGCCGGCGATCGTTTGTAGGATCTAAGGGTATAGTAAATTAGATTTTTGGAGTCCTGCGAATGAAAGTAATCAAACTCACCGCTCCGACACAGAAGATGATCGAAAACGCCATTAAGGTGAGTTTTCTCCCAATTCGTGCTATACACATACATATTCAGTATCGGAACATTGCGCGATAAGTTCCAGTCACGTAGAAGAAACGAAACAGGGCCAACCGATATAACTCCGAGGAAACGAAAACGATATTGACGATTGATGTGTCTAATGAAACTCACAAGAAATAGGGGCACTTCCAAGCGCGCCGAAGAACGCTCCTGCTTGAAGGACGGATACGACGTTACCTGATACGTTCGTTACTTTACTTGAGGATATGGTTCCGTCGTCCTCCATTAGGAAATGGTGCTTGAAGGCATCTTGCGAGACTACGCCTCCTGCTACACCTCTGTGCAACAATATTAATATGGACGCCGACAGACGCGAGAAGAGGAATGAATATACGCACGTATCATAACCAAAGAGAACGATTCCCCAGTACTAACCAAATGTGAGCCATCAAGCCGTACAGACTACTTGAAAAACAATATACGCACAGCAATAAATGCAAGGACTGAAGAAATGTTAATTAGCATATTTGCGCCAGCCAGCAGAATACTAGGTGCACATACAGTAAACCCGGCTATTTTTGAACCTAGATACGGCCTTCATTGTGCCGTCGCGGACGAGAGCGAGAATGAGGAGCGGAGGACGGGAGCTACGCGTCGACGGCTAGGACAGGACATTTGGCCGGGAAGGCTTTATATAGTTCAGGACATGAGCCGGGCCGTCCGGGTGTGGAAGGTCAACTGACATACAGCTTGGCACTGTTCCATCATTCATGAACCGTGTGTGCACACGGACACACTCTCTAAATCTAAATCGGAGGAACGAACGGACGCCATTCAACTGGCCTGAAGGAAAAACTCTCGCGTCACGGGAACTTGGGAAATTCCAATTTTCCCGCATGGAGATCTGCGTGAGGGGCTAGAAATGGAAAGTTTGAATGAAGATCGAGTGATGCGAGATCACTGCATCAATTATCTAAGTCATCTCCATATTTTGGTTTTTGGTTTTTTAAATACACGGCCAAGGCCCAACGTCGTTCAAAGGCGCATGTCATGTAGCCTGTCGTTGAATGCAACGATATATAACACCTTGAGTATAACGCAGCAGATGCTATTGCTACTCTTGTGCCGAACCCCACTCACAGTGTAGCATCATTACCCATGAATACCAACGTAAGCAGATAAGCTCAACTTCTAGCGTCGTCGATGTCATTTAGGTGGAAACAGTGTGGCTCAAACTTTGTCATGACACCTTCATGCACCCAATGGGTTTCACACTGGCAACCATCTTTGTGGTTATGTCCACTTATTTCTGCCACAACTTGCCCTATCATACTTCTCAGTCCTTTTGGTACACTAACCATTCACTGTAGCATACCTCAACTTTGTCCAGGGCTGTCAAAGACCAAAGTGTAAATTGTACAATGTGCACCATCTTGCTTGCCTGTTTGTAGGTCAATTATGTTACAACCCAACACTTTCTTTCCTGGAACTCTCAGTTCCAATCACAGAACTCAGGACTTCTGTCCCTTGGGTGCACAGTATATAGACTATATACAGACTGATTTACACAGTGACCCCTATTGCTACTCCTTTCTACCTTGTCACTCATTGCCTTTGTCCACCCTTTCATTCTTTGTTTATTCTTTGGGCTCCTACCTTTTACTCCTTTATCCTCTCATTCTTTATTCCTTGTAGCTCATCATTCCCTGAGTGCTCTTGTGTAGTTTAGTATATATATATGTATAAGGTTAGACTGGTCCTATAGTCTTGATCTTATCTACTCTAGGTAGTCCTGTACTCTTAGACTTACTCTATATACCTTACTCTTGTCTTACTCTACTCCTGTGTCTGAACCACAGGCTCTACTCATTCTAATACTCACATTCTGGTGCTAGCATCTTAGTATTGAAACTCCTGTGTAGTGTCTAAGAGAAGATCACAGGTGATTTGTTAAGTTTGAGGGGGAGCTAAACCACAAGTCTTAGGAGACTAGAGTGGTTCTGAACAGGTGCAAGTTCTTCCAGCACAGTTGTAACCTTGGAAGAGTAATGTGAATAACAGAAAGTACACTTTACAAAGTACACAACAAACAATCTGATACAGAAAACAATAAAGACTAAGACTATGCCTCATACTAGAGGACTTTGAGACAAGAGACAAGAGCTAAATCAATGGGTGAACTATCTGAATTCCCCCTGTATCTAGTACATGAGTAACTGTATTTATAGTTTTCTGAGTTCTGGAAAAGCATAGTACTAACAGGGAAATGTTATGACTGAACAAAAGAAAAATAACAAAATATACAAGAACAAATAAGAGAACCTTTTGCCAGAGGTTAGAAGAAAATAGGGTGAAAATGTATGAGGAAAATTTAAGTAGTCTACATTCTAGTCACAGGAAATGTTATACAAAAGGGAAAAGCAAGATTTACATTGAAAGAAGTAGAAGGTTCTCATACTGTTATCATCTGATTAGTATAGACAAAGTGTAGAGAGTTCTGAGATTTCCAGCAGTCTCCTAAGATCAACACTTTGATTGCCCTAATGTCCTATCTGATTGGAAGATCACAGTACTTTGATCTAGGCAATAATAATGTAATAGTTTGCTGAACCACTCACTGTGACACAACTTGTGTTCTGAGCCTATGATAAGTACATGATCTGTACATCCTGTAGAGAAAACAATGTGTGTAAGCCAATTCTGAGACTGTACACTCTTACAGTTCTGTTTGTAAATGCTTACAATGTAGAATAGTTAGGTGTTCTCAGAGTAGGCTTCTATGAGTCACATGAGTGTTCAGAATTGATTGCTATGATTGTCTGTATGTAATGTACAGTTCTTAGTATGATGCTGATTGTTTTATCTCCCAGCATGTCTGCTTGTGACTGTCTACAGTCACATAGTTGATTTAATGATTGGCAGGCTGAATGTAAGTTCTGTATGTGTGTGAACATTGTTACTTATTCTTCCTACTTCCTTCTATCACTCTTACCATGTTATTACTACTCCCTAGCAAATCTGACAGTAAGTGTTACACTCTTTTCTACTCTTTTTATACTGATTTTGTGATTTTCCTCAGAAATTGTGTGTACAACAACATAGTAGCTAGTAAGGGAATAGACATGAATGATGAGCTAGTCAAACATATGCTTAGTAAGTACCTCTGTAAAGTGTATTGTCTCTGACTCATATACTAATGTGCTCTATAGGTTCTGACACAGAAAACAAACTAGAAGATAAGGTTGTAAAGGAGGAAACTGACAGATTAACTACAGATCCTGAGTCTAAAGACAAAGAGAGCTTAGACAATAACACTCACAATAACAATGATTCAGAGGGTAAGGAGGTTTTGTCTGTACTAGTAGAGAGTCAATCTGATAGTAAGTCTCTTATTTCCTAATTTCTGATCTGTCTACTAACACAGAACATCTTATAGATTGTAAGGTAACAGTAGAGGAGCTTACAAAAGTAAAGGAGAACAAAGCTACTACTAGGACTAAAGTAAAGACAGAGGCTAAGAAAGTAATACAGGCTAAGGTTAAGGAAGAGGCTCAGGCTAAGGTGAAGAAGGAGAAGGAGAGGGGAAAGGAGAAGGAGAAGGAGAGGGAGAGGGAGAAGGAGAAGGAGAAGGAGAAGGAGAAGGAGAAGGAGAAGGAGAAGGAGAAGGAGAAGGAGAAGGAGAAGAGAGAGAAGGAGAAGGAGAAGGAGAAGGAGAAGGAGAAGGAGAAGGAGAAGGAGAAGGAGAAGGAGAAGGAGAAGGAGAAGGAGAAGGCTACAGCCTTAGTATAGTTAGTAACAAAGTAGAAGGATAGGAAGGAAAAGAAGGGGTCTAAAAGTATGTGTACAAGTATAGTTAACAAATTGTACATAATAAACTAACTGTTTACACAGGTTCTAATACTGTTACAAACACAGAAAGGTTGAAGGTAGTAGTAGAAAAGGGGAACAAGTTAGGTACAAATTAAATGTATAGTTAACAAATTATACACTACTAATGTTGTCTTTGTCTAATTCCTAAAGAAGTTACAAAACCAGAAAAGAAAAAGCTAGTTATAGAGAAAGAGAAGGTTAATATAAGAAGGGATAGGAAGGAGAAACAAGTCATAGTTAGTAAGTACAAGTATAGTTAACAAATTATACTAAGCTAATATAATGTTTCTCCTAGTTCCTTAAGTAGTTACAAAGCTAGAAAAGAAGAAAGAGGACAAAAGTAAGGAAAAAGGTAATGTAGATAAGGGGTAGTTGATTTTCTAAGTATACTGACTCTATTTTGTTGTCTAGAGCTAGTACTAGTACTTCTGAGTAAGAAGTACACTATTATAAAGGTAGAGATTCTAGTCTCTAGTAAGGAAACATATACAAAAAACTGGAAGGTTGTAGTAGAGTCTTCAAGTAAGGAGGACAAGAATATCCCTCCAGATTAGGTAGAGAGAATAGTCTTCTACACACCTGAGTGTGTAAAGTGTGTAGAGAGGTACAAGGGTTCTTAAGGATCCACTTGCTAGACTGTAATAGATTGACTGTACTACAGTAATCTAAGTAAGTCTGTTTCAATCTTATTTTTGACTGTGTCAATAATGATCATTCACATAGAAAACTAGTGTATAGTATGTATATTCTGCCACTCTAAATGTAGCCTGAAGGGAATCCAGTATAAGACTAGGGGGCAAACTACAGAATTGTACAGTACAACTCAGAACCTGTATTCTGTCATCCCTCTAATCATGTGTAGTAAAGCCAGAACAGTCTGCAACCTCTACTTACAGATGACTAAGGAGCTGAACAACCTAGAGTTGTAACTAATAATAATAAAGAATGAGTTTGATACAAAGATCATAGCTCTGAGGCAGGGTATCAACTTCTTAACCATAGTAGCAGAAGCCTCTGTAGATAGTAGGGTAGAAGAGTTAGAGTAGGAAATAGAACAGGGTAGAAAGTAGAGAAATAAAAGTCCAGTTTTGTTTTTATGAAAAAAAACCAGAAATGTAAGGAATAAACAGAATAGAACAGAAATAGATAGAATGGATAGGAAAATAGATAAAATAGAGAGTTAAGAGGAATAGAATGGATGGATGGATATTTTTATGATTTATGTATAGAACTAGTAGAATAGGATAGGAATAGGTGGAAAAGAATCATAATTTGTATAAAAGTTTATATGCTTATAGAATGTTGTATAGGCTTTTTATAATTTATTGTAAATGAGAAGGAATGTAACAGAAGATTAGAAGTATGTGAATATAAAACATAACAAAACATAGGGAACTACAGTTGGACACAGTATTTACAGATTTACACAACTGTTAAGTGTTGTTGGTAGGGAATCAACCTCTATGTTTTAGTTTCCTGTACAAGACTGGGAGAGTATATTGAAAAATTGTGCATTCTCAGATTGGGAGTCCATAACTTCTCCACTTGGTTCTACTTCAAGCATAGCATCCAAAGTACAGTTGTCTAAATCATCTGTATCCTTACAACTAGTCCTGTACAGCTCTACATCTTCTAGTGTTAGTTCTGCCACATTAATGAGATGTAAGATAGGAACTGTTAAATGTGAATACAGAAAATACAGAATTAAGCAAAATGCTACAATATGTAACTTGGCCACTGCTCCATCCAGTTCTGCTACAACATAAGTGTTTCCTTTTGTTCTTTACACTACTACAAACAGTCCAAAGTATTACAGTTTCATCTTTTGTCCTAAGTTGTTACTCACTTTCAAATTGTGGATTAGCACTAGTGTACCTGGAGCAAAGTTGTAGTCCTTAATCCAATTACAATTGACTTCTGTGAAATGCTTTGTGTATCTTTTGCAGGCTTTCTGTACACATTCTATTATTTGTGTAAGGTTGTCCAGTCTCTTCTGTAATTGTTGTGCTCATATTACTATCAGTTCCTCTGTTGTTAGTAGTGATCCTTTGGGTGGAACCAAATACATTGCCTTGTTCAGGTCAAACAGTAATATTAGCTCTACTCTATGAACAAGGTAATAAGGAGAATATCTAGTTGCTTTCTGAATTGTAATCTGCTCTACCCAGAACACAGAATGTGTGTACTTATACTAATGTCCAATATCATCTCCTACTGTCTTCACAATTGCTTCCTGTATGTCCAAGTGTTTCTGCTCAATAATTCTGTTTGTGCAGGAGTTATACACAGAAATCTGAATATGATTAATGTGGTACTGTTCTTACAAATAGTCTAGTACTGTGACATAAGGTGTTCTGTTGTCCATTATGAGCTCAGGACATGCCCTGTATTAGTATAGAAGTTCCTCAAAGATGAACTGTCCTATTGTCCTTCTGTTCTCTGTACAAAGCATGTAAAACTCTGGATACCCTAATAACAAACAGTGTACATACACAATATATTGGAATCTTCCTGCTTTTAGCATAACCTTTGTATCTATGTGGATCTTTTGGAAAAGCAGTACAATCTCTGGAATACTTGGTAGAATCAGCACTTGTTGCATCTGCTGAGTCTGACATGTATGACAAGTCCTAATAAAGTACTTAACATCTTCTGTAAGAGATGGCCACCAGAACCAATCCAGTAAACAGGCTTGTACTGTAAAGATTCCTTTGTGTCCTAAGTCTTTGTGTACTATCCTAACCAACTCTCATCTCCTGTCCTTATCCAGCACAATCTGATACTTTCCTTTAGGACCTTAACACTAAATCTTGTTGTTCTGTATAAAGAACTGTGCTGTGTATCATATAAATGTTGGAAAATCAGTATCTGTGATTCTGCTTAGTTTGTAGAGCAAGCCAAGATACTCTTTCACAGCCTTCAGTCTTGCTTCTTGCCTTTCAGTGGTTAGTGATTGTGGAAATTGTTCTACTATTGTGTCCAAACCCTCAGTCTCATTACTGCAGATACTGTGCACAACCCCTATTAGCTCTAGATTGTCACCTTCTGCTTTGTCATCCACTCCCTCTACCTGCTTGGTTCCCACAACTCTGTAAGACTCTCCTCTAGGTTCCCACTTCTGTAGCCCTTTGTCTGCTTCATCTTCCACTCTTCCACATTCTGGATCAGGTTGTTCCAGTCTATCTCAATGTATCCAATTCCAGTTCCCTTTCAGAATAACAACTTCTAGGAATAATCTACATTGTAGTCTGCCAGAACATCTTGCCTGTAGTGTGTCCTTGTTTATTTAAAATGATTCATCAATAATGTTGTTGTGTGTCTCTCAGCACATTGCATTTGAAACCCAGGACTGTGTTTCTACACACTTGACTAATAAAGCTTTATGTTCTGTAGACCTGCAAATCTCTGGCTAATGTCTGTATTGTATAGATTCTATTTCCACTGTGTAAAATCTGTATGACTTGTCAATCCAGTCTTTGTAGGTTTTGTCATCTGGGGGGTCTTTGGGTGCTACTCAGCATCACAATAATCTGTCTGTACATTTGAAGTCTGATGCAGGAATGTGGCAGAACTCGAAATCGAATAGCAAAATACTAGCTATCCAGCAATTGATTATAGTATTAGGCTGTAGGTCAGACTTATTAATCATTCCCTTTATGTATAAAGTGTCCATTTCCACAATTAATTTCTTAACACCTATAAGATATATACACAATGTGTAAAGTGTACAATAAAGTCTGAACAGCTCTATTTTTGCTTACAAATATTGCACTTACATTACATTCTAGTTAATCAATCTGAATTGATTTATTCTCTGTTTGCAATCTGGGTGCTCCTGACCAATATACTATCCTACTCTAATGATAGACAAATCTACTACCAAAACTACTGGATACTCTGACTTGTAGTCAATTGGCATTAGTGTAGAGCAATGTAAAACTGCTTCCTTGAGTGTATCCATAGATTTCTGTGCTTCATCATTCTAATTGAATATCAAGTTCTTTTGTGTGAGTCAATTGAGTAGTTGTGCTAACTTTGCATAATTTTGAATAAAAACACAAAGCACTCCTACTGTTCCAAGAAATCCCTATACTTCTGTAACACTCTTACAAGGTAGCCAATCCCTAACCTTCTGTATTCACAATTCTTTGGCCTCTCTCCCCAAATATGTTAGCTTATGCCTAATGAATATTGCAGATTTGTTGTAAAGTATCATCTTCTTTCCAGAAAACGTCCCTCCTACAGCTTTCACTCTCTGCAAAATCTGGTTTACATTCATCAGATGCTTGTAAACAAACTTCTGTACTCCCTCATTCTCAGGAAGCATTTCCTCCATTCTGTCTGCTTTCTCATATCTTGAGTAGGGTCCAATTACTGGAACATTGTCTGTGTATAGGTTTGTAACATCCAGAATCTTGTTGCAAAGAATAAACACTAAGTCATTATGCAGAATCTGTACTGAGTTAGTGTAACCCATTAGTAATACTGTCAAGCAAAACGTCCCTAGAGGTGTCTGGAACATTGTCAGATCTCTAGACCACTCATCCAAACTCCTCTGATCAAACACAATATGCAAATTGAGTTGTGTATAGTATGTACAACCTCTACAGCTTTCCACAATTAGTTCCATGTTTGGCAGAACAGCTGCATCCTTTATTGTAACTGTGTTTAACCTCTACAAATCAATAATAAATTGTAAGGATACTCTGTCTTTCTTTGTGACACAAAACCATTACAATTGATAGGAGGAATTTAATGGTTCTATTACTCTGTTACACAACTTCTCCTTCAACAACTCAATCACCCTCTTCTCAATTCTGCATACAATTAGAATACTTTTCTCTACCCATAGTACATGCTCTACAGTCAGAATTTGAATAGGATCAAAGTATGTAGGGTCTAATGTTCCTTGCTCCTCTTCTGTCCATGCAAACACTTCTGACTGTAGCATTAATAGGTTTTCTGTGAGTTTCCATTCTTCCAGCCATAGGAATCCTGATTGCAATTCTCTAATTGCTCACATCTGTTCTTCTGTAAGTCAGCTGGTAGGCACAAAGGGCTGTAGTATTGTTAGTAATATAGGCATTCTGGCTAGAGGATTGGGGTACTGTTGTCTAACTATACAGAACTCCTCTAGAAGCACTCTAAGTATAGGGTACACCTTATTTGCAACTTTCTTGTAAGCCCACAAAACTGTGTTGAGTTTGTCATCTGGTGCATCAAGAATTACTGACTTCTGTGACTCTACTGCCTCTATCATCCATGATTCCATGACTCATGATCCCTGACTACAATCCTTTCTCACATTTACTCTATTTCCTTTGTCTCTTCCTCTGTATAGAATCATTGCCTTACTATTACTCTTCTGCTTGTTTGTTCCTAATCCACTTGTCATATACACATCTCCCTGGAATTGTAGTGTTTCCAGTTCCTTAACACTTCTCAAAAATCTGTCTCCAGCTTGTATTACAGTGCCTACACTCTGGTGGACAGAGACCACCTTCTGAACAGATCATTCAGGTCCTAAAGTATTATGTACTGCTCCCTGTTTGCAAAATCTTTGGTTTCACATTCTGTAGTCACAAAGAACAGTCTACCTAGCAAGATCCTGAACAGAGCTTTCTGTACAACTTGTACTGTAATATCTATGTAAAGCATTCCTATAAAGAGTTACAACCTTAGAATCTGTCCTACAGTCAATCCCTGACCTGTGTCTACTGTTTCAAGTGTAACAACCATATTGTAATCTAACAGAATCTTTAATGCTTCCTATACATCAGCTCAAACTATGTTCACACTTGAACCCTAGTCTAGTACACAATCTACCTCAATTTTTCTGTCTACTAATGCCTTGAGCATACAGAGTAGAAGCAAATAGTTGACTTCTGCCAACACATTACAATACTACTACAGCACACTATTGTTTGATCCTGTAACAGGCAGTTCTCTACTGTAGAACACAGTGTTTCCATCCATTCAGCACCTTAATGTTACTAATTCACAAGTCTTCTTCTGAAGCTCTGGAGACAATACAAGTAACTCCTACTGTGTAATACACACTTTCTGGTCTAAGCTACAATCTAAAACTCTTCCAGCTATTTCCAGGTCCTCAATTGGTGCAATGTAGCAGTACAGGTACTCCTTTGTCCCAGTTGTGTCTTACTGTATACTCACTAGTGCTGGTCTGATATCTGCAGGTTTTGCTACTTTGTAATCATACTCTTACTTTCCCTTCCCCTTTGTATCCTTTGCTTTCAATTGTTCCACAACCTTCTTGCAGGCTTCTCTAAGTATTACTTCAAGCCTTTCAAGCTCTACAAGGTTCTCTACCTCCTCCTCTTCTTCTTCATCAACCTCTACCATTGTAACTAGTACAGGAGCTCCTAGACTGTGTGTTATGACTAGTGTAGCCTCTACAAAACTAACAGAGTGCATTTGTAACAACAGAAAGTAGCTATCAACCTTTTCCTTCAAGGTCTGCCCTATCCCAGAAATAGTGTTTCTGTTGACTATAATAATTTTATTGTCTGGGATCTGTACACACTTCCTGTTTGTAATGTATTCTAACACTTTTGAGCAACTGTATATAAAATGTTCAGATTCTCTACAAAACACACAACTTCTGTTTCCTGATCCTCTGCCTGAACCTCCACCATATCCTCCTCCTCCTGATCTTGGGCCTTGCTTTATTGACTCTACTTGTGATTGTAGACTCTGAAGCACTTCTACAATGCTTGTCAAATTAATTTCTTCCTGTTTGACCAGAATCATAGACTGACTCACAAGCATATCTGATCCACTAACTACTGTGAGTGTAGATCCCCTGAGGATTGACCCTGCTACAGCTACAACTTGTGTAATATTGTACACAAGTCTGTCCTCATGGTCTGGATACTTGATTTCTAACTTCTGTATCAGCTTTTCTACAATTGCTCTACAGAACACATACAGAAAAACACAGCAAGATTCCTCTGGTGACAGCTTATTGTTAGTTGTCAAATAGGTTGCTATGAGTGTAAACTCTTGGTGGTACATTCCCAAATTGTCCCTATTTGTAATTCCTCTCTCTGCCCATTTCTGTACTACAGCATCCAAGTCACTTCTAGCATATTGTGCTCCTGTCTTGAGACTCAGGTAATACATGATTACTCCTATCTTAAATGTATCCTAAAACGTTTTATCTGTATTATCCTACAAATCCTCCACTTCTACAGGCACATACTTTATTGCAAGCAGAATAATATCTGCTCCAGCTATGTTGCATTTGTTTGCAAGACTTTCCATGTCTACAAAATACCTCTACAATTCTTAGGGCTTGGTTCTGTTAAAGGACAGTGTATCATGTACTCTGTAACAAGGCAGCTTCAGAATGTTCAATGTAGCCATTGGCTGCACTGTTGGCCTTGGTTGTAATAGAATTTGTGTATTTACTTGTAGTTGCTAAAGTAGTTGTGTGTCACTTGCAAGTTGTTGTTACTGTAACTAGAGCTGTGTTACTAACAATACACTAGTTGCTGGTAAGAGTGATGATACTGGCTGCTGGACTGTCTCTGTTTCCTGTGGAGACAACTGTACTCTTCTGCAACACAGTGTTCCAGTTACAGTCAGTTGTGATACTGAGACAGTTTGGGAAAGTTGCAGGGTAGCTGGCAATCTTGTACACAATCCTGGGGACATGAAATACAGTAGTTTGTCACAAACTCAGAAACCAATTACTTGGGGATTGAGTGATAATGTTACAATGTCTTCTTCTTCCTCCTCTTTGTTACTGACTCAAGTGCTCTACTGTTCCAATAGTATTCCTAAGGTTTCTGTGATATCAGATTCTGTACTTCTAGTGTTCAGACTATTAGACGTTTTACAGTACAATTGGATTCTAGCAGATCTGTGTGTTCTGCTCAATACAGGTACTGGTGCTGACTGTGACTGAGTTGACCTAAGGCCATAGGCTAGTGTCTGAGAAACCTGTTCAGGATGCTGAGAACTGTTGGAACTCATGTTGTTTAACTATGGAAACCCTCCTCACAGTGGGCTCTAGATGAAACTCCTGTGTAGTGTCTAAGAGAAGATCACAGGTGATTCATTAAGTTCAAGGGGGAGCTAAACCATGAGTCTTAGGAGACTAGAGTGGTTCTGAACAGGTGCAAGTTCTTCCAGCACAGTTACAACCTTAGAAGAGTGATGTGAATAACAGAAAGTACACTTTGTAAAGCACACAACAAACAATCTGATACAGAAAACAATGAAGACTAAGACTATGCCTCACACTAGAGGACTTTGAGACGAGAGACAAGAGCTAAATCAATGGGTGAACTATCTGAATTCCCCTCATATCTAGTACATGAGTAGCTGTATTTATAGTTTTCTGAGTTCTGGAAAAGCATAGTACTAACAGGGAAATGTCATGACTGAACAAAAGAAAAATAACAAAATATACAAGAACAAATAAGAGAACCTTTTGTCAGAGGTTGGAAGAAAATAGGGTGAAAATGTATGAGGAAAATTTAAGTAGTCTGCATTCTAGCCACAGGAAATGTTATACAAAAGGGAAAAGCAAGATTTACATTGAAAGAAGTAGAAGGTTCTCATACTGTTATTATCTGATCAGTACAGACAAAGTGTAGAGAGTTCTGAGATTTCCAGCAGTCTCCTGAGATCAACACTTTGATTGCTCTGATGTCCTATCTGATTAGAAGATTGTAGTACTTTGATCCAGGCAATAATGACATAATGGTTTGCTGAGCCACTCACTGTGACACAACTTGTGTTCTGAGCCTGTGATAAGTATGTGATCTGTACATCCTGTAGAGAAAACAATGTGTGTAAGCCAATTCCAAGACTGTACACTCTTACAGTTCTGTTTGCAAATGCTTGTAATGCAGAATAGTTGGGTGTTCTCAGAGTAGGCTTCTATGAGTCATGTAGGTGTTTGGAATTGATTACTGTGATTGTCTGCATGTGATGTACAGTTCTTAGTGTGATACTGATTGTTTTAGTATCTCTATTGTGTAGGATAGTTGTAGTCTGGGTTCTCTTGTTAAGCCTTTAGGTCCTCTCTACACTGTTACTAACATTAGATCAAGACTCCCCCTATTACTACTCTTTAACTGTCCTACATTTCAGACATTAGTACTAACTGTTGTGCCAATCTCTTCTATTTGTTCTAACCCTTTTACATTTTAAAAAAAATTTAAGCTTTTTAAACCCTTTTAAACCTTTACCACCCTTCTTCTATTTATTACCCTTTTTAGTCTAGTATTAATCCCTTTATAGTATAAACATAGACCCTTCTAAGTTAACTACCACTCCTACAGTCCTACCTGACTAGTAGTTGTAAGCAGATCAAGCTTAATATATGTAGATCTCTATTTAAAAGGCTTTTACTAACTATATACTCTCAGCTTAGTTAGAACCTGTTCTAATTGTTTTAGAGCCTACTACCTATTTTAGAAAGAAAGTACATGTGACCTACCCTTCAGACTTTAATAGGTAGCACTTTAAGGACTTCTAGTACTAAGTCAAGCTATATGTAGCTACTACTTTGATTAATCTATTCTTAGATCTTAATCACATCCTATTTGTCCTCTCCTTTATAAAGGAAGGCAACACAGTCACATGAGCTTAGAACTAGATTGAAGGTTATCAGATTAGAAGTCTAATCTAACTTCAGAACAATGAGTTATACTTAGAATTCATAGGACAGCTTTGAGCTTCCTTTATTAATCTGAACAAGAGGTGTAACACTCAGAATAAGCTTTTGTCTCTTTAACAGAGTAAGTACTCTACTAATACTTTCTTTCAGGAGTTTAATATACTGTCCTAGAAGGCTGGATTTGTAATCAGGTTTAATAATGTCCTTATTAGAATGTTTGAGAAAGCTCTCCACCTAAAACTGGTTAACAAAATTCTTAGAGTAATGTTAGAACTAATTACTTATACTGAGTAGAAGACCTGTACTATCTTCTTCAACCAAGCTACAGTTTAGATGTGTTAGGTCTGTACAGAACACCCTCTCATACATTTGACTCTAACTGTTCCAACCCCTCAGATTGATCTGCTTATAACTCACAATCAATCTGTTCTAATAAACATTAGAGAAGCCTAAAAGTAAGAAGTATACTTTACCTGTAGAAAGTTAGAGTACTAAATTAGAGACTGTCTATAGAAGTATTAGTATATTTGTTAGATCATTAGAGTAATAATAAGTAATGAGTAGGACTTGTAGAAGGAAGTATTCTCTACAGTCCTAGAAGCTATCTTAAAAGTTCTAAACACTAACTATTGAAACAATCAGTATTATACTAAGAACCATACATTACATGCAGACAATCACAGCAATCAATTCTGAACACCCACATGACTCATAGAAGCCTACTCTGAGAACACCCAACTATTCTGTATTGTAAGCATTTGTAAACAGAACTGCAAGAGTACACAGTCTCAGAATTGGCTTACACACATTGTTTTCTCTACAGGATGTACAGATCACATACTTATTACAGGCTCAGAACACAAGTTGTGTCACAGTGAGTGGCTCAGCAAACCATTATGTCATTATTGCCCAGATCAAAGTACTGCAATCTTCCAATCAGATAGGACATCAGGGCAATCAAAGTGTTGATCTCAGGAGACTGCTGGAAATCTCAGAACTCTCTGCACTTTGTCTGTACCAATCAGATGATAACAGTATAAGAACCTTCTACTTCTTTCAATGTAAATCTTGCTTTTCCCTTTTGTATAACATTTCCTGTGGCTAGAATGCAGACCACTTAAATTTTCCTCATGCATTTTCACCCTATTTTCTTCCAACCTCTGGCAAAAGGTTCTCTTATTTGTTCTTGTATATTTTGTTATTTTTCTTTTGTTCAGTCATAACATTTCCCTGTTAGTACTATACTTTTCTGGAACTCAGAAAACTATAAATACAGCTACTCATGTACTAGATATGAGGGGAATTCAGATAGTTCACCCATTGATTTAGCTCTTGTCTCTTGTCTTAAAGTCCTCTAGTGTGAGGCATAGTCTTAGTCTTTATTGTTTTCTGTATCAGATTGTTTGTTGTGTACTTTGTAAAGTACAATTTCTATTATTCACATTACTCTTCTGAGGTTACAACTGTACTAGAAGAACTTACACCTGTTCAGAACCACTCTAGTCTCCTAAGACTTGTGGTTTAGCTCCCCCTCAAACTTAACAAATCACCTGTGATCTTCTCTTAGACACTTTACAGGAGTTTCATCTGGAGCCTACTGTAAGGGGGGTTTCTATAGTTAAACAACACAAGTTCTAACAGTTCTCAGCATCCCAAACAGGTTTCTCAGACACTAGCCTGTGGCCTTAGGTCAACTCAGTCACAGTCAGCACCAGTACCTGTATTGAGCAGAACATGCAGATCTGCTAGAATCTAATCATACTACAAAACATTCAATAGTCCAAACACTAGAAGTACAGAATCCAATATTGTAGAAACCTTAGGAACACTATCAGAACAGTAGAGTGCTCGAGTCAGTAACAAAGAGGAAGAAGAAGAAGATCTTGTAGCATCATCACTCAATCCCCAAGTAATTGGTTTCTGAATTTGTAGCAAACTGCTACATTTCACATCCTCAGAATTGTATACAAGATTGCCAGCTACCCTGTGACTTTCCCAAACCATATTAGTATTACAACTGACTGTAACTGGAACACTGTATCACAGAAGAGCACAGTTGTCTCTACAGGAAACAGAGACAGTCTAGCAGCCAGTATTATCACTCTCACTAGTAACTAGCATATTATTAACAACACAGCTCTAGTTACAGTAACAACAACTTGCAAGTGACATGTAACTACTTTAGCAACTATAAGTAAATGTGCAAATTCTATTACAACCAAGACTAGCAGTACAGCCAATGGCTACATTGAACATTCCAAAGCTGCCTTGTTGTAGAGTACATAATACACTGTCCTTTGACAGAACCAAGCCCTGAGAGTTGTGAAGGTATTTTGTGGACATGGAAAGTCTTACAAACAAATGCAACATAGTTGGAGTAGATATCATTCTACTTGTAATGAAGTATGTGCCTGTAGAAGTGGAGGATTTGTGGGATAATACAGATAAAGCATCTTGGGATACATTTAAGACAGGAGTAATTGCATATTACCTGAGTCTCAAGACAGGAGCACAATATGCTAGAAGTGACTTGGATACTATAGTACAGAAATGGGCAGAGAGAGGAATTACAAATAGGGACAATTTGGGAACATACTACTGAGAGTTTACACTCATAGCAACCTATTTGACAACTAACAATAAGCTGTCACTAGAGGAATCTTGCTATGTTTTTCTGTATGTGTTTCATAAAGCAATTGTAGAAAAGCTGATGTAAAAGTTAGAAATCAAGTATCCAGACCATAAGGACAGACTTGCATACAATATTGTGCAAGTCATAGCTGTAGCAGGGTTGATCCTCAGGGGATCTACACTCACAGCAGTTAGTAGATCAGATACACTTACAAGTCAGTCTGTGATTCTGGTCAAACAGGAGGAAGTTAATTTGACAAGTGTTGTGGAAGTGCTTTAGAGTCTATAATTGCAAGTAGAGTCAATGAAGCAAGACTCAAGATCAGGAGGAGGAGGATACAGTGGAGGTTCAGGCAGAGGATCAGGAAACAGAAGTTGTATGTTTTGTAGAGAATCTGGACATTTTATATACAGTTGCTCAAAAGTATCAGAATACATTACAAACAGGAAGTGTGTACAAAGCCTAGACAATAAAATTATTATGGCCAACAGAAACACTATTTCTAGGATAGGGCAGACCTTGAAGGAAAAGGTTGATAGCTACTTTCTGTTGTTACAAATGTACTCTGTTAGTTTCATACAGGCTACACTAGTCATAGTACACAGTCTAGGAGCTCCTGTACTAGTTACAATAGTAGAGGTTGATGAAGAAGAAGAGGAGGAGGTGGAGAACCTTGCAGAGCTTGAAAGGCTTGAAGTAATTCTAGGAGAAGCCTGTAAGAAGGTCACAGAATGATCAAAAGCAAAGGATGTAAAGGGGAAGGGAAAGTAAGGGTATGATTACAAAGTAGTAAAACCTATAGAAAGCAGACCAATGCTAGCAAGTACACAGTGAGACACAACTGGAACAAAGGAGTACCTGTACTGTTACATCACATCAATTGAGGACCTGGAAATAGCTGGAAGAGTTTTAGATTGTAGCTTAGACTAGGAAGTATATATTACACAGTAGGAGTTGCTTGTATTGTCTCTAGAGCTTTGTAAGAAGACTTGTAAATTAGTTACATCAAGATACTGAACAGATGGAAACACTACATTCTATAGTGGAGAACTGCCTGTTACAGGATCAAACATTTGTACACTACAGTAGTGTTGCAACATGTTGGTAGAAGTCAACCATTTGCTTCTACTCTGTATACTTAAGGCATTAGTAGATGGAAAAATTGAGGTAGATTGTATGCTAGACCAGGGTTCAAGCATGAACATAGTTTGAGCTGACATATGGGAAGCTTTAAAGATTCTGTTGGATTGTAATATGGTTGTTACACTTGAAACAGTAGACACAGGTCAGGGATTGACTGTAGGACAGATTCTGAGGTTGCAACTCTCTATAGGAATACTTTACATAGATATCACAGTACAAGTTGTGTAGAAAGCTCTGTTCAGGATCTTGCTAGGTAGACTGTTCTTTGTGACTACAGAATGTGAAACTAAAGGTTTTACAAACAGGGAGCAGTACATAACACTTTAGGACCCAAATGATCTGTTCAGGAGGTGGTCTCTGTCCACCAGAGTGAGGGCACTGTGATACAAGCTAGAGACAGATTTTTTGAGAAGTGTCAAGGAACCAGAAACACTACAATTCTAGAGAGATACACATATGACAAGCAGATTAGGAACAAACAAGCAGAAGAGTAATAGTAAGGTAATGATTCTATACAGAGGAAGAGACAAAGGAAATAGAGTAAATGTGAGAAAGGATTACAGTCAGGGATCATGAGTCACAGAATCATGGATGATAGAGGCAGTAGAGTTGTAGAAGTCAGTAATTCTTGATACACTAAATGACAAACTCAACACAGTTTTGTAGGCTTACAAGAAAGTTGCAAATAAGGTACACCCTGTACCTAGAGTGCTTCTGGAGGAGTTCTGCATAGTCAGACAACAACACCCTAATCCCCTAGCCAGGATGCCTATATTACTAACAATACTATAGCCCTTTGTACCTACTAGCCAACTTACAGAAGAATGGATACAAGCAATTAGAGAATTACAATTAGGATTCCTATAGCTGGAAGAATGGAAGCTCACAGAGAACCTATTAATGCTACAGTCAGAAGCATTTGTGTGGACAGAAGAGGAGCAAGGAACATTAGACCCTATGTATTTCAATCCTATTCAAATTCTGACCATAGAGCATGTACTATGAGTAGAGAAAAGTATTCCAATCACACACAGAATTGAGAAGAGGGTGATTGAGTTGTTGAAGGAGAAGTTGTGTAACAGAGTGATAGAACTGTCAAATTCCTTGTATTGATCCTGATAGTTTTGCATCACAAAGAAAGACAGAGAATCCTTACAATTTATTATCAATTTGTAGAGGTTAAACACAGTTACAATAAAGGACACAGCAGTTCTGCTGAACATGGAACTAATTGTAGAAAGTTGTAGAGGTTGAGCATACTATACACAACTCAATTTGCATATTACATTTGATCAGAGGATTTTGAATGAGTAGTCTAGAGATCTGACAATGTTCTAAACACCTTTAGGGACATTTCACTTGACAGTGTTACTAATGGGTTACACTAACTCAGTACAGATTTTGCATAATGACTTGGTGTTTATTCTTTGCAACAAGATTCTGGATGTTATGAACCTATACACAGACAATGTTCTGGTAATTGGACCCTACTCAAGATATGAGAAAGCAGACAGAACAGAGGAAATGCTTCCTGAGAATGAGGGAATACAGAAGTTTGTATACAAGCATCTGATGAATGTAAACTGGATTTTGCAGAGAGTGAAAGCTGTAGGAGGGACATTTTCTAGGAAGAAGATAATACTTTGTGACAAATCTGCAATATTTGTTAGACATAAGCTGACATATTTAGGGAGAGAGGCTGAAGAATCACAAATACAGAAGGTTAGGAATTGGCTGTCTTGCAAGAGTGTTACAGAAGTATGGGGATTTCTCAGAACAGTAGGAGTGCTTCACATTTTTATTTGAAATTACACAAAGTTAGTACAACCACTCAATTGACTCACACAAAAGAACTTGATATTCAATTAGAATGATGAAGCACAGAAATCTATAAACACACTCAAGGAAGCAGTTCTACATTGTCCTGCTTTAACACCAATTGACTACAAGTTAGAGTATCTGGTAGTCTTGGTAGTAGATTTGTCTATTATTAGAGCAGGATAGTATATTGGTCAGGAGCACCTAGACTGCAAGCAGAGAATAAATTGATTCAGATTGATTAACTAGAATGTAATACAAGTACAATATTCACAAGCAAAAATAGAGCTGTTCAGACTTTATTGTGCACTTCACACATTGTACATATATCTCATAAGTATTAAGAGATTAATTGTGGAAATGGATGCTTCATACATAAAGGGAATGATCAATAAGCTGGACCTACAGCCTAATGCTACAATCAATTGCTAGATAGCCAGTATTTTGCTATTTGATTTCAAGTTCTACTACATTCCTGCATCAGACTTCAAGTGTACAGACAGATTATTGTGACACTGAGCAGCACCTAAAGACCCTCCAGACAATAAAACCTATGAAGACTGAATTGACAAGTCATACAGATTTTATACAGTAGAAATAGAATCAACACAACACAGACATTGGCTAGAGATTTGTAGGTCTACAGAACATGAAGCCTTGTTAGTCAAGTGTGTTGAAATACAGTGCTGGGTTTCAAATGCAACATGCTGGGAGACACACAACAACATTATTAATGAATTGTTTCAAGTCAACAAGGACACATTACAGGCAACACATTCTGGCAGACTGTAATGTAGATTATTCCCAGAAATCATTATTCCAAAACAGAAATGGAATTGGATACATTGAGATAGACCAGAATGACCCAATCTAGAATGTAGGAGAGTAGAAGATGAAGCAGACAAAGGACTACAGGAATGGGGAGCTGGAGGAGAGTCTTGTGGATTTGTGCAAACCAAGGAGGTAGAGGGAGCAGATGACAAAGCAGAAGATGACAATCTGGAGCTAATAAGGGTTGTACACAGTATCCACAGTAATAAGACTGAGGGTTTGAATGAAACAGCAGAACAATTCCCACAATCACCCACTACTAAAAGGTAAGAAGTAAGGCTAAAGGCTGTAAAAGAGTATCTTAGCTTGCTCTGCAAACCAAGCAGAATCACAAACACTGATTTTCTAATGTTTATACAATACACAGTACAGTTCTTTGTACAGAACAATAAGATTTGGTGTCAAGGCCCTGAAGGAAAGTATTGGATTATGCTGGATACAGACAGGAGATAGGAGTTGGTTAGGATAGTGTACAAAGACTTAGGACACAAGGGAATCTTTGTAGTACAAGCCTGTTTACTAGATTGGTTCTGGTGGCCATCTCTTACAGAAGACATTAAGTACTTCATTAAGACTTGTTACACATGTCAGACTCAGCAGATGTAACAAGTACTGATTCCACCAAGTATTCTAGAGATTGTACTACTTTTCTAAAAGATCCACATAGATACAAAGGTTATGCTGAAAGTAGGAAGATTCTAATATATTGTGTATACACACTGTTTGTTATCAGGGTATCCAGAGTTTCACATGCTTTACACAGAGAACAGAAGGGCAATAGGACAGTTCATCTTTAAGGAACTTCTATACTAATATAGGGTATGTCTCAAGCTTGTAACAGACAACAGAATGCCTTACATTATAGTACTGGACTATTTGTAAGAACAGTACTACATCAATCATATTTGGATTTCTGTGTATAACTCCTGTACAAACAGAATTATTGAGCAGAAACACTTGGATGTACAGGAAGCAATTGTAAAGACAGTAGGAGATGATATTAGACATTAGTATAAGTACACACATTCTGTGTTCTGAGCAGAGCAGATTACAATTCAGAAAGTGACTGGATATTCTCCTTATTACCTTGTTTATAGAGTAGAACTGATATTACTGTTTGACCTGAACAAGGTAATGTATTTGGTTCCACCTAAAGGATTACTACTAACAACAGAGGAACTAGTAGTAATACAAGTATAACAATTGTAGAAGAGACTAGACAACCTTACACAAATGATAGAATGTGTTCAGAAAGCCTATAAAAGATACACAAAGCATTTTGTAGAAGTCAATCATAATCAGATCAAGAACTACAACTTTGCTCTAAGTATACTAGTACTAATCTGTAATTTGAAAGTAAGTAACAACTTAGAACAAAAGATGAAACTGTAATACTTTAGACTGTTTATAGTAGTACAAAGAACAAAAGGGAACACTTATGTTGTAGCAGAACTAGACAGAGTAGTGGCCAAGTTATGTATTGTAGCATTTTGCTTAATTCTGTATTTTCTATATTCATGTTTAATAGTTCTTATCTTGTGTCTTATTAATACAGTAGAACTAACACTAGAAGATGTAGAACTGTACAGGACTAGTTACAAGAATACAGGTGATCTAGATGACTGTACTTTGGATACTATACTTGAAGTAGAACTAAGTGTAGAAGTCACAGACTCCTAATTTGAGAATGTACAATTTTTCAATATACTCTCCTAGTTTTGTACTAGAAACTAAAATATAGGGATTGATTCCCTACTAGTAACTCCTAACAGTTGTGTAAATCTGTAAATACTGTGTTTAACTACAGTTCTTTATACTTTGTTATGTTTTATATTTATATACTTCTAATCTTCTATTACATTTCTTCTCATTTATAATAAATTGTAAAAAGCTTATACAACATTCTATAAGTATATAAACCTTTATACAAATTATGATTCTTTTCCACCTATTCCTATCCTATTCTACTAGTTCTATACATAATTTATAAAAATATCTATTTATCTATTCTATTCCTCTTAACTCTCTATTTTATCTATTTTCCTATCCTTCTACTTTGTTACTAACTATACTAAGACTGTAACCTTCTCCTTCTCCTTCTCCTTCTCCTTCTCCTTCTCCTTCTCCTTCTCCTTCTCCTTCTCCTTCTCCTTCTCCTTCTCCTTCTCCTTCTCCTTCTCCTTCTCCTTCTCCTTCTCCTTCTCCTTCTCCTTCTCCTTCCTCTTCCCCTTCTCCCTCTCTCTCTCCTTCTCCTTCTCCTTTCCCCTCTCCTTCTCCTTCTTTACTTTAGTCTAAGCCTCTTCCTTAACCTTAGCCTGTATTACTTTCTTAGTCTCTACTTTCACTTTAGCCCTAGTAGTAGCTTTGTCCTCCTTTACTTTTACAAGCTCCTCTACTGTTACCTTACAATCTATAAGATGTTCTGTGTTAGTAGACAAATCAGAAAACAGGAAATAGGAGACTCACTACTAGATTGACCCTCTACTAGTACAGATAAAACCTTCTTACTCTCTAAATTGTTATCATTATGAGTATTATTGTCTAGACTCTCTTTGTCCTTAGACTCAGGATCTGTAGTTAATCCATCAGTTTCCTCCTTTACAATCTTATCCTCTAGTTTGTTTTCTGTGTCAGAACCTGTAGAGTACATTAGTATATAAGTTAGAGACAATGTACTTTACAGAGATACTTACTAAGTGTATGTTTGACTAGCTTGTTATCCACATCCATTCCCTTACTAGCTATTATGTTGTTATGTATATAATTTCTGAGGAAAATCACAAAATTAGTATAAAAAGAGTAGAAAAGAGTATAACACTTACTGTTAGATTTGCTAGAGAGTAGTAATGACATAGTAAGAGTGATGGAAGGAAGTAGGAAGAATAAGTAATAATGTTCACACACATACAGAACTTATATTCAGCCTACCAATCATTAAATCAACCATGTGACTGTGGACAGTCACAAGCAGACATGCTAGGAGATGAAACAATTAGCATCATACTAAGAACTGTACATTACATACAGACAATTATGACAATCAATTCTGAACACCTATATGACTCATAGAAGCCTACTCTAAGAACACTCAACTATTCTGTATTGTAAGCATTTGCAAACAGAACCACAAGAGTGTACAGTCTCAGAATTGGCTTACACACATTGTTTTCTCTACAGAATGTACAGATCATGTACTTATCATAGGCTCAGAACACAAGTTGTGTCACAGTGAGTGGCTCAGCAAACTATTATGTTATTATTACCTAGATCAAAGTACTGTAATCTTCTAATCAGATAGGACATTAGGGCAATCAAAGTATTGATCTCAGGAGACTGCTGGAAATCTTAGAACTCTCTACACTTTGTCTGTACCAATCAGATAATAACAGTATGAGAACCTTCTACTTCTTTCAATGTAAATCTTACTTTTCCCTTTTGTATAACATTTCCTATAGCTAGAATACAGACTACTTAAATTTTCCTCATACATTTTCACCCTATTTTCTTCCAACCTCTGGCAAAAGGTTCTCTTATTTGTTCTTGTATATTTCATTATTTTTCTTTTGTTCAGTCATGACATTTCCCTGTTAGTACTATGCTTTTCTAGAACTTGGAAAACTATAAATACAGCTACTTATGTACTAGATATGGGGGGAATTCAGATAGTTCACCTATTGATTTAGCTCTTGTCTCTTGTCTCAAAGTCCTCTAGTGTGAGGCATAGTCTTAGTCTTCATTGTTTTCTGTATCAGATCATTTGTTGTGTACTTTATAAAGTACAATTTCTGTTATTCACATCACTCTTCTGAGGTTGCAACTGTGCCAGAAGAACTTACACCTGTTCAGAACCACTCTAGTCTCCTAAGACTTGTAGTTTAGCTCCCTCTCAAACTTAACAAATCACCTGTGATCTTCTCTTAGACACTTCACAGGAGTTTTACTATAAACTCTAGAATTTTGTAGAGGCTCAACAGTGAATGTAGTACTGAAGGATTATGACTCAGATTTATTAATAGCCACTTTTGATTCAATAGACACTGTAGGATTAGGAGTAAATAGAGTAAATCAAAAAAATTGTTTATTAACAAAGAATGATTATTATTCAACACAGAAAAAGTCAAAAACAAAAGTAGATAGTTCTCTTATTTCTTTTGATTCTTCTCTTTGTACTTCATCCAAGTCTAAATCTACACAATCCAACCTACTAATTCTGTATTCTAAGAATCCAGAATGTTCAGAACACTACTCAGCCCTGTTTACTATCTAGTAGTTTGTTTATAGTATTAAGTAGGGATAGTCTTAACTGAGTTTGTAGTTGAGAACATAAGTCTGTCCTTGTTAAAAGAGAGAGGTTAATAAAGAAATGTTAGTACATGTACTTACTCTCTCAGACAACAAGACTGTACAAGCTGTACATTCTCTTCAGAACAAGTAGCAATTTATCTGAGAATATTTCAGACACTAGCTCTAAGTTCCTATCCTCTTAGCTCTCTTCTCAGGATCCTCCCAGATCTGAACAATAGCTCTAGTAGATAGTAGATACATTAGTTTGTACATTAATAAAGTCTTTGTGTAGGAACACCACCTCCCTACTTAACACATTCTGTTTCTAATTCTGGTTTATAATACAGACAGAACCCTAAACTGAAATAGTTGGATTACTGAGTTTGTTCAACTATAGATAACTATTTAGGATTATGAGGAAAGTATTGAGTTCAGAGTTACTAACCTTAGAAAGACAGATGTCTTTATTAGATTTGAATAGTTTAAGGCTCACAACCTTACTATTAACTAGTTAGAGTAGACACTTACATTCAATCAGTGTTCTAAGTCTTACAGTTACCTTATACTACTGTTCTGAGTAAATACAGGCACTGTAAGATATACTCACTTTACTAGTCTTGATAATTAAGAATAGTAATAGAATAGAGTATAGAGAGTAAGACTTGTAGACTTGTAGAGTAAGAGAATAGAGGAGTCCTACTTTAATCAAGCTGTAAGTATAGCCTAGTAGGTTGAGAGTAGAGTACTTCTAAGTACTAAGTAACTTAAGTTAATAAAACTACTTTTGAGGGCCAAACTGGCCTCCTTATATACCTTTTGTTAGAGTAATATTACTCTAGTAACTTTAGTAACTCTCTTTACTGTTATTCTCATAAAGTAGAGCTGGCTAATCCTTTAGACATTATACTACACTTCTTATATCCTAGATTAATCTTCTAACACTAGTTTGTATCTTCTTGTATCTTAGATTAATCTTCTAATGACTCCTTTACTATATTGTTATGTCTTCTATACTTTCTCTCAAGCTTCTAATGACTCCTTATGAGTCCTTCTAACTAGTTATACTTTCTAAGTTGTGTAATGCTTTTCCTATAGTGTAGAGCTTTGTATTGTTCTGTAGTCTTCTCATAACTTGCTCTGACTCAACCTGTACTTCTTGTACACTAGTTTGTAATGTACTTTCTTATAAGGTAAAGTATTATGACTTCTAATAACTCCTTATGACTTTTGTAATATAAAAGACTGTTACTTTATACTGTCCCTAGAACTTACAACTAAAGTTCTAGACTACTTTGTGTACACTCTAGAACTGACAACCAGAGTTCTAGTTACTTCTCTAAGTCTTCTTCAATTGACTTAGTTTAGGAGACAATTATTCTTATTAACTTCTAGTCTTATCTTTATACTTCTGTATTCAATCCTAGAACTTACAACCAGAGTTCTAGATTGCCTTATATATTCCTCATGTTGTCCTCATATAGTTCTTATGTTATGACTTTATTACTTTCCTATCTATATAGACAAAGTGTATATAAGAGACTACTTTCCTATAGTCTTTCCTTAGAGCTCTTAAGTTCCTTCTCCTTTACACTAGTACTAGTCCTCCTCAAGTATAGAGCTTTAGAGTACTAGCTCTAACTCTTTACTAGCTCTGATAGTCCTTTGTCTTTGTACAAAGAGTTCCTAACTAGTTATGTAAGTAAGTAATAATCTTTTTCCTTTTATCTCTTTCAAACAAATTTTCTCCTAGTCTTTTCCTATGTCTTACTATTGAACATTATACTCTTTCCTGATCCTCTCTCTATACAAGCATTCTACTGAATGACTTGTCTTTAGTTGAGGTTACAAAGTAATACTATAATAGAGTATGTGTTTGACCTAACAGAGATAAAGATCTTAAAAGGTTTTGTTACCTTTTTTTAACTAACTTAATACTTACTCCTTCCTGTCTCCTCTCTCTACTAATGGATTGATTACTCATTAGTAATAATTAGAGGTTTATAATACTGAGCTAGAGTATTTATTAAGTAGGACAACAAAGGTGACTTAGGGATCTGGCCAATCTTTAGACTTGTAACTAATAGAGTTTTATTTATAAACTACTTGGTTCCAAGTCTTGAGTTAGGCTTTCCAAACTTAGTTACTGTATTTTACAATTCCTAACAAACACTCCTAATACTACTAACAGTTCTAAAGAAGGTGACCAGTTGTTTCTTTTCAACTAGGATAAGTATATGAATGTATATTCTAACTGAGACAGAATAGTGTTAATACAAAGGACTTCTGAGACATTACTAGTTTAGAACCCTCTTAGAACAACTCAGTTCTGGAATGTATGTAGAGCCAGCCTACTAGACTTTGTCTGAGAGTTCCCTAAAGTCTTTAGTAAAGAGGAGTTCAACTAGCTTCCTGATTGTTACTCTTAGGACTATATAATTGAGTTAACTAAAGGTTTCCAACCTAAGGATTGTAAAGTCTATCTACTCAACAGGAACAAGTAGGAAGTACTCAACAAGTTCCTTTAGGAAAATCTTCAGAACATTTAGATTCAACCCTTGAAATTCTCTATAGTCTCTCCCTTCTTCTTTGTTAAAAAGAAAGATAGAAAGCTTTACCTAGTCTAGAATTATTATTACCTTAATAAGGGTACTATTAAAAACAAGTACCTGCTCCTCCTAATCTAGAAGCTCATTAATAAGACACATACATTCTAGGTTTTTACTAAGTTAAACATTTGATAAGAATACAATAATATTTGGATCTGAGAGGGAGATGAGTAGAAGACTGTATTCTAGACTAATTATAGACTGTATAAACTAACTATAATGTTCTTCAGACTAACTAACTTGCTTACAACATTCTAGTCATTTATGAATCACATTCTAGCAGATCTGATTGACTCAGAGTATGTTAGTGTGTATTTGGACAACATCCTAATCTTTACCTAGACAGTCAAGTACTACTACTAACTAATCTAAGTAGTTCTATAGTAGCTCTAAGATAATAAACTGTTCCTTTAAGAAGTAAAGTATTCTTTTACACAGGAGTCAGTAGATTATTTAGACTTTGTAATTAGAGAGGGAGAGGTCTGTATGGATCTAGCAAAGGTAATTACAGTTTGTAACTAGTTATAACCTTAGAACCTGAAACAGGTTCAAGTGTTTCTTAGGTTTACAAACTACTATTAGTGCTTCATTTAAAGTTCCTTGTATTACAAACTATTTCTTGAGTTTTACAGTGATATACACATTTACTGTACTTGTCATTGTCTTGGTTGTCTTTCTTGATGCTCTAAATATGTGCTTATTTTCTTGTCATAGTGTATATGTCTTCAAATAAATTGAAAAGTAATATCGAATGTTGGGTTCCTAATTAAGCAATGTTTTCGCACGGTTACCATAATGCATATTGCTCATATTGCATAGGTCTGAGGCCTCTCCCAACATTATGCAATAAGATATTTTCAACTGTAATAACCTACTTGAGAGACTTGAAAGTAGACTGTTTCTAACTGTCCTATTACTATAGAATGCCTTTACTGGTGAGATTGTAAAGGGGTCAGACAATAGTACTAAAGATACAGTCAGAATCTGTAGAAACAAAAAGATAGAAAAAGCTAGTCAATGCAAATAACTTTCCCCCACATATTATGAAGAGATCTTTGCTGCCCTATCTTGGTCTTGTGGCAGCATTGAAGACATTGTAAGCAATGAAATGTCAATCAGAAACATTCTTTTTGTATTGAAGTATGTCAGAGAACAATATGTGAGGCTTCTGGGTACAAAAATCATAACAGTAAGCAGTCTAATTTCCCAAAATGCTCAGAATTTTGCATAATTTTCTCACAAATCTTGATGCAATATGTAATAGACTATTTTTGTACATAATTCCCTTATCCTGAGCTGGGATTAGGCAGAAAGCTATGCAATATTCAATTTATGCATTATAATGTGATACAATAAGGTATTTTCAACTGTACTAGTAAGCCTGTATTAACAGTTCTGACAGTTTTAGACAAGTTCTGAGTAGAAGCCAACTCTTCCAACTTTGCAAATAAAGTAGTACTGTCTCAGTTCATTGACGGAAAGTAGTGTCTAATAGTGTTCTAATCAGAATCCTTTTTTATAACTGAACAGAACTACCCTATTTACAACAAGGAACTCCTTACAATTGTCTGTTCCCTAAAAGAGTAGTATTAATATCTTCTTAGTACTACTCAAAAGTTTAAGATTTAGAGTAATCACCTTAATCTCTAATACTTCCAGGCACCTTAGAAGCTTAACTACTACTAGGCCTAATGAATGTTAGAACTGTAGGACTATAACTTTGTACTAATCTACAAACTTAGAAAGTAAATAATAAAAGCTAATCTACTCTCAAGACAAGTAGACTATGAAAGGGGAGAGAATGATAACAAAAATCTTGTTCTTCTTAACAATTCCCTTTTCATATCTGAGACAATCTGAGAGATCTGACTTGAGTCTAAGAATGTTGATTTTGTTACTTATATACAGTCAGCTTTAAAACACACACAGGACCAGGTTGTAGTAAAGTAGTTAGAGAAGCAGGCTAAGGACTAGGAGAAGGATAAGGATAGACAGATCTACTAGAAAGGCTGATTGTATGTTCTGAAGGATTAGAAGCTGTAAAAGAATATTGTCTAGACTTATTATAACAATTTAATAGTAGAATATCTGGACAGACACAAAACACAGAAACTCATTACTTAGAACTACTAGTAGTTAGGAATACAGAGGGAAATCCTAAAGTATGTGAGTAGTTACAATATGTGCTAGTAGACTAAGTTCTACTAGACAAGGGTTTGAGCTTCTCTACATTTACATTAGATTCTAAATCACTCTTAGGAAGAAGTCTTAATAAACCTGATTAGTAAACTACCTAAGTCTTGAGACTATAATACTATCTGTGTAATTGTCAATTGGTTCTCTAAGCAGATTCATACAGTCCTAACCTAAATAGAACTCACTTCTGAAAGTATAGTGTGTATCTATTAGGACTATATCTTCTAGTTGTACAGACTCCCTTAGAAGCTTATTCATAATTGTAGACTGTAATTTGAGTCAAAATTCATATAGGACTTGTATACACTTCTTAGAATCTAAGAGAACCTTTCTACTACATATTACTTACAGACTAATAGTTAAACTGAGTAAGTTAATTAGGAGATTAAACTCTACCTCTAAATGTTTATTAATCATTAACAGTCAGACTGGTTTGAATGGTTAGTACTAGCAGAATTTGTATACAATAACTAGAAGTACTCTACTATAAGACAGTCTCTGTTCTTTCTTAACCACAGAAGGTATCTGTATTAAGAGATTGTTTCAAGCCAGAACAAGAGTTCTGACTCTGTAACAGACTTTACTAAGTAGATACACAAGACTAGAGAGGACACACAAGCTCTTTTAAAGTAGACAGTATAGGTTATAAAACAGAACTATAATTAGAAGAGATTTGTAGCTAAGGATTACTAGCCTAGTAACAAAGTAATGCTAGAAACTACTAATTTGACTATAGATTGTCTAATAAAGAAGTTGGACAACAAGTACTTCAAACCCTTTATTATTAAGAAGAAGGTTAGTACCTCTGTCTACAAACTTTAACTCTCAGTAACCTGAAAGTACATACATCTAGTATTCAACAAGGTTCTATTGTCTTAGTACTATGACTCAGGTTTTCCTTTATAACAAAGACCCCTACTGTCTCTGTCAGAACTAGTCAGTTCTGAACCAGAATACAAAGTAGAGTATGTGGCTGATACTAAGTTGGTATATGGAAAGCTTAAGTTCCTTGTCTACTAGAAAGGGTATCTGGTTAAGAAACACACTTAGGAACCTACTAAGAATCTTACTCATACTACTAATACAATCTAGGACTTCTACAGACTTTATCTAAGTACTCTACACTAGTTCTACCTTATAGATTTCCAGGCCCTACTGTTCTGACCTATGTCTGAACCACTTACTGAGTCTAATGTTCACTAATCAGAATGATTAGTTTTAGAGAGAGGGTAATGTTATGATTCAACACTTTCTTTCCCAGAACTCTTAGTTCTGATCACAGAACTTAGGACTTTTATCCCTCAGGTGTATAGTATATAAACTATATATAGACTGATTCATACAGTAACCCCTATTACTGCTCCTTTCTACCTTGTCACTCATTGCCTTTGTCCACCCCTTCATTCTTTGTTCATTCTCTAGGCTCCTACCCTTTACTCCTTTATTCTCTTATTCTTCATTCCTTGTGGCTCATTATTCCCTGAGTGCTCTTGTATAGTTTAGTATATATACATGTACAAGGTCAGACTGGTTCTGTAGTCTTAATCTTGTCTACTCTAGATAGTTCTGTACTCTTAAGCTCACTCTATATACCTTACTCTTGTCTCACTCTACTCCTGTGTCCAAACTACAGGCTCTGCTTGTTCTGATACTTATGTTATAGTGCTAGCATCTCAGTATCTCTGTTGTGTAGGATAGTTATAGCCTGGGTCCCCTTACTGAGCCTTCAGGTCCCCTCTACACTGTTGCTGACAAATTAGGAATTTTCGAAAATAATGCAAAATTTCATTTCTAATTAAATCTATTTTTTAAGTTAGCTATTGTTTGAGTAAAACTGATATTCTATGTTTATACATGAATAATCAAGCCAATTAATAATATTAATAATAAATATAAGGTAAAATGCACTTGATTCAGGACTTAATACTTAACAAGGAGTATTGATAATTGATTCCCACAGCACTTGTATGTCTAATGTCCACTGTTAGGTTACTACCCAGGTACTATAAAATTCATTACAATGATATGTGTGGTGGACATTGTGACTACAAGCCCAAAGTGCAAGAAACTGGGGGCCATTACATTAGGGTAGAACCAAAGCTTCCCTTGTGTACTTTTCAAGTATGTTGTTCTTTCAATTTCAACAGGAACGAAAAATGTATAATGTGGTCTAAAAGTGGCCACAACAGTAATAAATAGTTTCCCCCACAACCATAATCTGTAGAACCCACCAACTTACAGCTTTTCAAGAAAGGATCTAATGTATTCAGTCTATCCATCCTCAATTGCAATTTGTGCCCTCAAATTACTCTACACTAATATCTAACACAATACACAGAGGTGTATTGTTATCAAATGGCTAGCCCAATCTGCTGTGTGCCTGTCAAAATCCTCTGTAATATTTTTCTCACTACAGTTCAGAGGTCATGAAAGGATGTAGGGAGTAACATGTTTTTGAATGCACTGTATAAAGGGCCTATGCTGACTCTGCTGCACTTCTCACAAGTCTGCCAGCAATAGTGTGAAGTAGCCACATTGTGTTCATCATTATGGACTGACATCAATCTCATTGTTAATGGAGAGGGTGACAAGGGACAAGATGAACAGCTTGTGGAAGCTGTCAACAACTGGATCTGAAGGTCAGGGAGCAATGCACTCACTCTTATGGCTGTGTTCATTACAGGCAAAATTCCAATCAAGAAACTCAATATGGCTGCATATATTCTAAACCAAATCCTTGGTGAACAAGCCTGCTGGAAGGACATATCCCTTGCTTTCATAGAAGGCAATCCAACTAGGCTGCCACCAATCAACCTCATTGACATTCCATTACTAGAGGAGTTCTCAAGTGTTTGGCATGAAGCTACTATCAATCTGTAACAAGTACAGCTTTGCATCCCATATTCACTGAGTTTGACAAGTCTGAAGATTGTGGGACTCCCTCCTATTACAGCTGTTTTCAAAATACCTGGCACTGATGTGTTTTGTGACAATTTGTCACAATAAACACATTAGAATACAAAATTCACTATAACTCAATCAATACTCAACCATTTTGTGTGATTTAAGTTGCTAAATTCATTACAGCTGTTTTCAAAATACCTAGCACTAACGTGTTTTGTGACAATTTGTCACAATAAACACATCAGAATACAAAATTCACTATAACTCAATCAATACTCAACCATTTTGTGTGATTTAAGTTGCTAAATTCATTACTGCTGCTTGCATAATTCCTTAGAATAGTAAGATCATGTGATTTTTCGTCACAAAGTTGAAAAACACAAAGAAAATACAATATCTCACTCAATCCTTAACATAAATGTGTACTATTGGTACCTAAATTCATACTTTTAAAATCCCCTTCAGATAGATACTTTATTAATCAAATTTGAGTAAGAATTGACTAAGATATGATGAAAATACATAGTTTTTCATGTATTTCTGGTGTCTGATTTTTCCTTGCCTCAAAACTAGACATATAGGCTTGGAAAACTGCTTATTATAGTTGGATATATTTATACTTAATCTACATACTAAATATGTTGTAAATTATGTGCTTATTCTGCTTTGCTAAGAGAGGGTTAAAATGTGTAAAACTAACTATTTCTCTCTGGCTCCCCCTACACTCAATAAATTATTTTCAACCTCAAACTGTATTCCTAAATTAAATATAAGTATAATAAAGTGTATTACAGAAAGTTT
>NW_006760397.1:284711-290374 GCF_000271605.1 Fomitiporia mediterranea MF3/22 | reverse complement strand
TATACTAAGCTCAATTCTCAACACATGAACATGAAACTTTCTGTAATACACTTTATTATACTTATATTTAATTTAGGAATACAGTTTGAGGTCAAGAATAATTTATTGAGTGTGGGGGGGAATAAAGTAAAATAGTTAGTTTTACACATTTTAGCCCTCTCTCAGTAAAGCAGAATAAGTAATCTATTCACAAAAAATTGACTATGTAAATTAAGTATTAATGTATCTGACTAGAATAAACAGTTTTCCAAGCTTATATATCTAGTTTTGATTCAGAGAAAAAATAAAAATGAGTGTTACATAGAAAATTCACATTTTGTACTGTATCTCAGCCAATTTTTACTCAATTCTCTCCTTTTTTGTTGGAATATGAAAGATATTTTATATTAATGAATTTAGCAACTTAAATCACACAGAATGGTTGAGTATTGATTGAGTTATAGTGAATTTTGTATTCTGACATGTTTATTGTGACAAAACGTCACAAAACACATCAGTGCCAGGTATTTTGAAAACAGTAGTAAAGCATTATGCAACATGGTTCATAATCGCTGCATCTCACTCAGAGTAGGTGGTGTCATTAAAGGCCAGGCTGCAGAGTTTGATCATAGTGGTAATCATGTGGTCTTGCAATTCAACATCCTAGCTGCTAAAATTCACTATCCACTATTGCAAAAGACACGAACGAGCCTTCAGACAGCAACTGAGATGGACATTCTATTTGGACATCAATTTGCAGGTCCATTGACCAACAAGGATTAACTTTGTATTGAGATAATTATTGTTACATGTATTAGTACTGTAGGTACCTCTCAACATAGACATGTTTTCCAACATAAAAAAGAAATTGTGGTGTGTGAATGGGAGTGGGACTGGAGTGTGGGTTTGTGATGGACGTTGAGGTTCTATATTATTATGGTAAAGACTGACATTAAAGCAAAGCTTCACATATTTAGTATGAAATACATCACACGTTCTTCTAACACTGTTTGAGTTACAAAATATTATGCTTTACTCCTGTGCAGACTGTGGCACAGCAGTATTTAGATATTGTAGAGTAAATACAACTTTGCTTGTTATGATAACTATTTCTATTTTCATTTTGATAAGCTCAACTTCTAGCGTCAGCATCTAGGTAGAAACAATGTGGCACCATGTTTATCATGTCATTTTTGTGTATCCAATAGGATTCTCATCACTAATCCCTCTCATAATGGTACAGCTACTTATTTCTGCCTCAAAGAGCCCTCGTTGTGCTTCTCAGGCCTTTCAGTATGCAAGCTGCCCATTGTAAAAGTATTACTGTGTACAATCCGACTTTGTAGCTGCTTTGTCCAGGGCTGTCAATAACCAAAGCAAGTACATTCTACAATGGGTACTATTCTGCCTGTTGGTGTAGACACTGATGAGAAAATAATTATGAACAATTATTAAGAGAATCTTCATTCAAGGATAGTTTGTATAAACAAATATAGAGTTACGTTGTGAGTGAAGATAGAATACTTATTACTTTGCAGAGCAACTTCTACTTTCTGTTTGTTATAGTCATACAATTATAAAATCAAAAAACTCTACAAAATTATTGGATCGAACTAATAGAATATGTTTTGGCTAATCAAATGGGATATGGACCATACAATGGTGGACTTCTGCTGAGAGCCACCTCTATACTGAACAGCTTCTTGTCATCACTACTACAGGTGTCTATTTCCTTGTCTTCTTCGTTTATGCTAGAATTTCTGGAATTGTCATTGTGCTCGTCACAGAAACTCTCATCAACACTCTTCTGCCATCCAGCAATTCTCTGAGTTTCTAACTCCTCTGCCTCTTTCTTGTGTTGCTCTTCCTCTGCTTTAATGTCCTCAGGCCGAATGCCATGAACCTTCATCTGAAATGCATCAATCCAGTCCCAGAAAGCATTATGTCTTTCATCCTCAATATCCTGCTCTTTGTCTCTTCTCAGCCAACAGATTCGCCTTTCTTTAGCAAGATTAACAGGATAATGGTCCTCAGCATATTTTTGAAGCATATCCTTCGTGTGAATCGTGTCTGTACTACCAAAGCAATAAAGCACAATAAAGGCATAAGTGATTTTGAGTAATATGTCTTTAGGTTGGTATTCTGTATCAGTTATTCCTCCTCCTGAGGCCCTGAGGGAGGATCTTTCAACCCAGAATCTTTTGTCAGATTGGAATGGGCACTGTACAATAGTTCACAAGTCCTCTCTCTGCCTAGGAAGTAATGGACTGTGATGTGGTAAGCATCCAGTGGAGCATTCTCTTTGCCTGGCAGTTCATTGGTCTTGAGGAACTTGTTCAGTGTCTCTAGACAGAGTACTCAATATAGTTACAAATGAACATGATGTACTACTCACTTTAAGGAATGCAGCCCATTTCACTCTGTGAAAGGAACAATGAAACAAATGTTCCCATTCAAATGGCACAGGGAAAAACTCTCGAATCACAGGAACTGCAACAGACGAATCCCTACATCATTGTAAATTTGCAATTCAATTTCATAGCATCCTAAGTTCAATCACTTGTTAATTCATCAACTACAACTTACTTATCCCCTTGTCTTACCTCTGTCCTAGTGTGTGTTATTCATTGTGTCTGTTATGTCTGACAACCTTGCTTCGTCCATCCTGACTGAATATGGTGTCCAAGTGCACAAAATCAAAAGGACGAACAACTCGAATGGATCTTTAGCTGTGTTGTATGACAAGACCTGAACGTTGCAAAACACAGTTTCAGTATTTGCCTTGACAGACATTGTCTGTGATGCACAGAAGGAGGGCTGCACAAGTGAAGACATCCTGAAGAAGGCATGCACACTAGGATGGCACATTAGGGCAGAATCTCCACATATCTTACATACTCCTTTTAAATGCTGTGGAATTTTTGTGTAGGATGAGTATTGTAAAATGTTGTCAAAGATCTTTAATGTCTTTGCCCTCAATTTCAGTGCATAAGCTGGCTATGTCCCAGACGAAAGGATTGTAGACCCTAGATTATTTCCTCCACACAATCCTTTCATGGAGCTGAACGTTAAATCAGTCCAGGAGGACCTAATCACCAGAGTTATTGTCACTGGAACGCCTAGTATTGGTGGGAGATGCAATTTTCTTTTTTCTTTTTTTTTTTTTTTGCTGAACTGTACACATTGGTATTTCAGGGAAAACATTATTTCTTCTGTATGTGCTTGCACTATGCCTCCTTGCACAACAAACAACTGTTCTACAGTTTCAAAAGAATGAGTTCATAATATTTGAAGCAGCTAGCATGTTTGTCTGTAAGGAGATGGAAGCAGAGCTTGCATTCTTACTAGAACATACTTGGTTCCTTGTGGATAGCAATAGGGCAGTTGCCAAACTGCCTATTTTGTTCCTCAATGCCTGTGTTTCATTCTCTCAGAAGCTGATTGTGGCTGCATTACTATGAGAACATCAATTCAATTCTACAAGCAAATACTTTGTTTGGACTAGATGAATGTATCTGTTTGAGTCTTAGGAATTTATTGTAGTGTAGGCCACTATTTTCCAACATGAAAATGATTCATATAACAATAATAATTCTAATAGGCAATATTTTCAATTTTGCAATACTCTACCAACCAAACACCAATTGCAGCTCTTCTTCTGCATATGGGGTCCTAATGCCTCCAGACCAGAAGTATACAAAGGAAAAATCAGACAGAATATCTTGCATGTGCCTTGGGACAGCCTAAGCAATACAATTAGAAGCCTGAGCAGTAGCTATTTTGATACTAAGTTCTCTCACAACATGCTTGTTGTAAAGCCTAGTAGTAATGATTGTTCTGATTTCTATGTTAAGTTTGCAATCAAGTCAGTTGCAGTGCTAATAATAGACACCTTCCTGAATCCTGGGTGTGGAGAGACAAAAGGTCCAGGAACTCTACCAATTCTTCTTAGGGAGTCCTAAAGCCAGAGTAGCTGCTAGTTACCTATTAGAGGCAATTACAATAGTTAATTTTCAGGAGGGTAGGGCTAGGGTTCTACAGTATTGTGTATTATACACATACACCTTTAGTGTATATGTATACACACTGTATTGTATGGAGCTTAAATTTTCCAAATATATGCATGTATTTCTATTTGTGTATCTGTATTTCAAACAAAAAAAATTACTGTATACAGTTTATACAGCTTATACACTAATCTCAAAGTCTAACTTAGGCCTGTAGTATTTACTGAATTTCTAGTATGTTTTTTATTATTCTGTGCATTTATCTACCTAATACAACTATAATACATTCTAATATTGTTATAGAATTCACTTTTCAGCTGTGTGTTTGTTATAGAATACATTCTTAGCTCAAGACAACAGGTCATGTGATAATTGTCAAGTAGGTGTCAAATGCTACTATTAATATTTAATAATGTAGTGACGGATGTGAGTGTACTTGGATGCTGAGGGGACAATACAGAGACTGTTTGTATTGTGTTTTTCAGCTAAATAGTGTACTTTACTCTATTTAATATACTATTTCTTGTATACAACATATATACTGTATACAGTGTGTCTGTATTGTATCAAGGTCCTATTGTGTCTGTATACACACATTTTTATACACACGTATGTGTATTTAAGTTGTATTATACACATGTATGTGTATACACATACATACAGAACCCTAGGTGGGGTGTGGAACATGCAGGCTATAGAGAAGAGCAAAAAGCAAGGTTGAGGACAACCAACAAAGGTTACTTAGGACTACAATGAAGCTGCATCAGTGTACACATTGCTTATTAGGTACAAGGGCAGTTCAGTAACAATAACAAGGGATATGCACCATTCTCTAGGAGAAAGAAATTTTGCAGAAGTGGCTTGTATCAACTTCAGCCCCAAGGAGACAATGACAGTAGAGGGTACAATGTATGTTCTGAAGTATGTCACAAATCCTGCATTTGATGTCTGGATTTTTAACCTGCAAGACAGTAATATGGTGGCTATCCAAGTCACATGCCAAACATCCTCTCACAACCTCCACTCTAAGAGTTTTGAGTGGTTTGATTGTCCTGAAGTCAAGAGTCTTAACATTGTCATTGTATCAGATGAAGGTGGTGGGAAAAAGGTAGAAACACTGACAGAGAACGTTAGGAAGATACAGAATGTGTATTGTTTGAAAATGTAGGCCAATTGTCTTTTCCCCTGTATTTTGTACATTGTATGTTCAATTTGGTCTATATTATCTTGTACTGAAACAATCAGCATCATGCTAAGAACCATACATCACATGCAGACAATCACAGCAATCAATTCTGAACACCCACATGACTCATAGAAGCCTACTCTGAGAACACCCAACTATTCTACATTGCAAGCATTTGCAAACAGAACTGCAAGAGTGTACAGTCTTGGAATTGGCTTACACACATTGTTTTCTCTACAGGATGTACAGATCACATACTTATTATGGGCTCAGAACACAAGTTGTGTCACAGTGAGTGGCTCAGCAAACCATTACATCATCATTGCCTGGATCAAAGTACTGTGATCTTCCAATCAGATAGGACATTGGGGCAATCAAAGTGTTGATCTCAGGAGACTGCTGGAAATCTTGGAACTCTCCACACTTTGTCTGTACCAATCAGATGATAACAGTATGAGAACCTTCTATTTCTTTCAATGTAAATCTTGCTT
>NW_006760397.1:274165-283954 GCF_000271605.1 Fomitiporia mediterranea MF3/22 | reverse complement strand
TTTTCTTTTGTTCAGTCATGACACTTCCCTGTTAGTACTATGCTTTTCTGGAACTCAGAAAACTATAAATACAGCTACTCATGTACTAGATACAGGGGGAATTCAGATAGTTCACTCATTAATTTAGCTCTCGTCTCTTGTCTCAAAGTCCTCTAGTGTGAGGCATAGTTTTAGTCTTTGTCATTTTCTGTATCAGATTGTTTGTTGTGCACTTTGCAAAGTACACTTTCCATTATTCACATCACTCTTCCAAGGTCACAACTGTGCCAGAAGAACTCACACCTGTTCAGAACCACTCTAGTCTCCTAAGACTTGTAGTTTAGCTCCCCCTCAAACTTAACAAATCACCTGTGATCTTCTCTTAGACACTTCACAGGAGTTTCATCTAGAGCCTACTGTGAGGGGGGTTTCCATAGTTAAACAACACGAGTTCCAACAGTTCTCAGCATCCCAAACAGGTTTCTCAGACACCAGCCTGTAGGCTTAGGTCAACTCAGTCACAGTCAGCACCAGTACCTGTATTGAGCAGAACACACTGATCTGCTAGAATCCAATTGTACTACAAAATGTCTGATAGTCCAAACACTGGAAGTACAGAATCTGATATCACAGAAACCTTAGGAACACTATTGGAACAGCAGAGTGCTTGAGTTAGTAACGAAGAGGAGGAAGAAGAAGACCTTGTAGCAACATCACTCAATCCCCAAGTAATCAATTTCTGAATTCACAACAAACCACTGCATTTCATGTCCCTGGAATTGTATACAGGATTGCTAGCTACCCTGCAACCTTCCCAAATCACATCAACATTACAACTGACTGTAACTGGCACACTGTGTTGCAGAAGAGCACAGTTGTCTCTACAGGAAACAGAGACAGTCTAGCAGCTAGTATCTTCACTTGCACTAGCAACCAGTGTATTGTTAGCAACACAGCTCCAATTACAGTAACAGTAACTTGCAAGTGACATGCAACTACTTTAGCAACTACAAGTAAACGTGCAAATTCTATTGTAACCAAGACTGGCAGTGTAGCCAATAGCCACATTGAACATTCTGAAGCTGCCTTGTTGCAGAGCACATGATACACTGTCCTTTGACAGAACCAAGCCCTGAGAATTGCAGAGGTATTTTGCAGACATAGAAAGTCTTGCAAACGAATGCAACATAGCTAGAGCAGATATCATTCTGCTTGCAATGAAGTATGTGCCTGTAGAAGTGGAGGATTTGTGGGATAATGTGGATAAAACGTCTTAGGATACATTTAAGACAGGAGTAATTGTGTATTACCTGAGTCTCAAGACAAGAGCACAATATGCCAGAAGTGACTTGAATGCTGTAGTACAGAAATAGGCAGAGAGAGGAATTACAAATAGGGACAATTTGGGAACATACCACTAAGAGTTTACACTCATAGCAACTTATTTGACAACTAACAATAAGCTGTCACCAGAGGAATCTTGCTGTGTTTTTCTGTATGTGTTCTGTGGAGTAATTACAGAAAAGCTGACACAGAAGTTAGAAATCAAGTATCCAGACCATGAGGACAGACTTGTGTACAATATTGTACAAGTTGTAGCTGTAGTAGAGTCAATCCTCAGGGGATCTACACTCACAGCAGTTAGTGGATTGGATACACTTGTGAGTCAGCCTGTGATTCTGGTCAAACAGGAAGAAGTTAATTTGACAAGCATTGTGGAAGTGCTTCAGAGTCTGCAATTGCAAGTAGAGTCAATGAAGCAAGGCCCAAGACCAGGAGGAGGAGGATACAGAGGAGGTTCAGGCAGAGGATCAGGAAACAGAAGTTGTGTGTTTTGTAGAGAATCTGGACATTTTATACACAGTTGCTCAAAAGTGTCAGAATACATCACAAATGGGAAGTGTATACAGAGCCTAGACAATAAAATTATTATGGCTAACAGAAACACCATTTCTGGGATAGGGCAGACCTTGAAGGAAAAGGTTGATAGCTACTTTCTGTTGTTGTAAATGCACTCTGTTAGTTTTGTAGAGGCTGCACCAGTCATAGTACACAGTCCAGGAGCTCCTGTACCAGTTACAATGGTAGAGGTTGATGAAGAAGAAGAGGAGGAGGTGGAGAACCTTGTAGAGCTTGAAAGGCTTGAAGTAATGCTTGGAGAAGCCTGCAAGAAGGTTGTGGAACAATCAAAAGCAAAGGATGTGAAGGGGAAGGGAAAGCAAGGGTGTGATTACAAAGTAGCAAAACCTGCAGATATCAGACCAGCACCAGCAAGTATGCACTGAGACACAACTAGGATGAAGGAGTACCTGTACTACTACATTGCACCAATTGAGGACCTGGAAATAGCTGGAAGAGTTTTAGATTGTAGCTTGGACCAGGAAGTGTGTATTACACAGTAGGAGTTGCTTGCATTGTCTCTAGAGCTTCAGAAGAAGACTCACAAATTAGTAACATTGAGACACTGAATGGATAGAAACACCATGTTCTACAGTAGAGAACTGCCTGTTGCAGGATCAAACAATAGTAGGCTGTAGTAGTATTGCAACACGTTAGTGGAAGTTAACCATTCACTTCTACTCTGTATGCTTGAGGCAATAGTAGACAGAAAAATTGAGGTAGATTGTGTGCTAGACCAGGGATCAAGTGTAAACATAGTTTGAGCTGATGTATGGGAAGCATTAAAGATTCTGTTGGATCACAATATGGCTGTTATGCTTGAAACAGCAGACACTGGTTGGGGATCAACTGTAGGACAGATTCTGAGGTTGTGACTCTCTATGGGAATGCTTCACATAGATATTACAGTACAAGTTGTGCAGAAAGCTCTGTTCAGGATCTTGCTAGGTAGACTGTTCTTTGTGACTACAGAATGTGAAACCAAAGATTTTGCAAATAGGGAGCAGCACATAATGCTTTGGGACCTGAATGATCTGTTGAGGAGGTGGTCTCTGTCCACTGGAGTGAGGGCACTGTGATATGAGCTGGAGACGGATTTTTGAGAAGTGTCAAGGAACCAGAAACACTACAATTCTGGGGAGATGCACATATGACAAGCAGATTAGGAACAAACAAGCAGAAGAGTAATAGTAAGGCAATGATTCTATACAGAGGAAGAGACGAAGGAAATAGAGTAAATGTAAGAAAGGATTGCAGTCAGGGATCATGAGTCACAGAATCATGGATGATAGAGGCAGTAGAGTCACAGAAGTCAGTAATTCTCAATGTACTGGATGACAAACTTGACACAGTTTTGTGGGCTTACAAGAAAGTCACAAATAAGGTGCACCCTGTACCCAGAGTGCTTCTAGAGGAGTTCTGCATAGTCAGACAACAGTACCCCAATCCTCTAGCCAGAATGCCTATATTACTGACAATACTACAGCCCTTTGTGCCTACCAGCTGACTTACAGAAGAGTAGATGCAAGCAATTAGAGAATTACAATTGGGATTCCTATGGCTGGAAGAATGGAAACTCACAGAAAACCTATTAATGCTACAGTCAGAAGTGTTTGTGTGGACAGAAGAGGAGCAAGGAACATTGGACCCTACATACTTCAATCCTATTCAAATTCCAACTGTAGAGCATGTACTATAGGTAGAGAAAAGCATTCTAATTGTATGCAGAATTGAGAAGAGGGTGATTGAGTTGTTGAAGGAGAAGTTGTATAACAGAGTAATAGAACTGTTGAATTCCTCCTATCAATTGTAATGGTTTTGTGTCACAAAGAAAGACAGAGTATCCTTGCAATTTATTATTGATTTGTAGAGGTTAAACACAGTTACAATAAAGGATACAGCTGTTCTGCCAAACATGGAACTAATTGTAGAAAGCTGCAGAGGTTGTACATACTATACACAACTCAATTTGCATATCACATTTGATCAGAGGAGTTTGGATGAGCAGTCTAGAGATCTGACAATGTTCTAGACACCTCTAGGGATGTTTTGCTTGACAGTATTGCTAATGGGTTACACCAACTCAGTACAGATTCTGTATAATGACTTAGTGTTCATTCTTTGCAACAAGATTCTGGATGTCACAAACCCATACACAGACAATGTTCTGGTAATTGGACCCTGCTTGAGATATGAGACAGCAGACAGAACAGAGGAAACGCTTCCCAAGAACAAGGGAATACAGAAGTTTGTATACAAGCATCTGATGGATGTAAACTGGATTTTGCAGAGAGTGAAAGCTGTAGGAGGGACGTTTTCTGGAAAGAAGATGATGCTTTGTAACAAATCCACAATATTCATTGGGCATAAGCTGACATATTTGGGGAGAGAGGCTGAAGAATCATGAATACAGAAGGTTAGGGATTGGCTGCCTTGTAAGAGTGTTACAGAAGTATAGGGATTCCTCAGAACAGTAGGAGTGCTTTGTGTTTTTATTCAGAATTATACAAAGTTAGTACAACTACTCAATTGACTCACACAAAAGAACTTGATATTCAATTGGAATGACAAGGCACAGAAATCTATGGACACACTCAAGGAAGCAGTTTTACATTGCCCTACACTAACACTAATCAACTATGAGTCAGAGTATCCAGTAGTCTTAGTAGTAGATTCGTCTATCATCAGAGTAGGATGGTATATCAGTCAGGAGCACCCAGATTGCAAACAGAGAATAAATCGATTTGGATTGATTAACTGGAACACAACACAAGCACAATATTTGCAAGCAAAAATAGAGCTCTTCAGACTTTATTACACACTTCACACATCATACATATATCTCATAGGTGTCAAGAAATTAATTGTGGAAATGGATGCTTCATACATAAAGGGAATGATTAATAAGCCTGACCTACAGTCTAATGCTACAATCAATTGCTGGATAGCCAGTATTTTGCTATTTGATTTTGAGTTCTGTCACATTCCTGCATCAGACTTCAAGTGTATGGACAGATTATTGTAATACTGAGCAGTACCTGAAGACCCCCCAGACAACAACACCTATGAAGACTGGATTGATGAGTCATACAGATTTTACACAGTAGAAATAGAATCTACACAACACAGACATCAGCCAGAACCTTGTAGGGCTACAGAACACAAAGCCTTGTTAGTCGAGTGTGTAGAAACATAGTCCTGGGTTTCAGATGCAACATGCTGGGAGACACACAACAACATTATTGACAAATCATTTCAAGTAAACAAGGACACACCACAGGCAACATGTTCTGGCAGACCACAATGTAGATTATTCCCAGAAGTTGTTATTCCAAAACAGAACTGGAATTGGATACATTAAGATAAACCAGAACAACCCAATCCAGAACATAGAAGAGCAGAAGGTGTAGCAGACAAAGGAGTACATGAGTAGGAACCTGGAGGAGAGTCTTGTGGAGTTGTAGGAACTGAGGAGGTAGAGGGAGTGGATGACAAAGCAGAGGGTGACAATCTAGAGCTGATAGGGGTTGTGCACAGTATCTGTAGTAACAAGGCTGAGGGTTTGGACACAACAGCAGAACAATTTCCACAATCACCAACCACTGAAAGGCAAGAAGCAAGACTGAAGGCTGTGAAAGAGTATCTTGGCTTGCTCTGCAAACCAAGCAGAATTGCAGATGCTGATTTTCTGACATTTATACAATACACAGTACAGTTCTTTGTACAGAATGACAAGATCTGGCATCAAGGTCCTGAAGGAAAGCATCAGATTGTGCCAGATAAGGACAGGAGATGGGAGTTGGTTAGGATAGCACACAAAGACTTAGGACACAAGGGAATCTTTGCAGTACAAGCCTGTTTACTGGATCAGTTCTGGTGGCCATCTCTTACAGAAGACATTAAGTACTTCATTAGGACTTGTCATGCATGTCAGACTCAGCAGATGTAACAAGTGCTGATTCTACCAAGTATTCTGGAGATTGCACTGCTTTTCCAAAAGATCCACATAGATATGAAGGTTATGCTGAAAGTAGGAAGATTCCAATATATTGTGCACACACACTGTTTGTTATCAGGGTATCTGGAGTTTTGTATGCTTTGTACAGAGAACAGAAGGACAATAGGACAGTTCATCTTTGAAGAACTTCTATACTAATACAGGGTATGTCCTGAGCTTGTAACAGACAACAGAATGCCTTACATTGTAGCACTAGACTATTTGCAAGAACAGTACCACATCAATCATATTCAGATTTCTGCATATAACTCCTGTACAAACAGAATTATTGAGCAGAAACACTTGGATGTACAGGAAGCAATTGTAAAGACAGTAGGAGACAATATTGGACATTGGTATAAGTACACACATTCTGTGTTCTGGGCAGAGCAGATTATGATTCAGAAAGTGACTGAATATTCTCCTTATTACCTTGTTCATAGAGTAGAGCTGATATTACTGTTTGACCTGAACAAGGCAATGTATTTGGTTCCACCCAAAGGATTGCTACTAACAACAGAGGAACTGGTAGTGATACAAGCACAACAATTGTAGAAGAGACCAGACAACCTTACACAAATGATGGAATGTGTTTGGAACACCTGTGAAAGATACACAAAGCATTTTACAGAAGTCAATTGTAATCGGATCAAGGACTACAACTTTGCTCCAGGTGTACTAGTGCTAATCTGCAATTCAAAAGTGAGCAACAACTTAGGACAAAAGATGAAACTGTAATACCTCAGACTGTTCATAGTAGTGCAAAGAACGAAAGGAAACACTTATATTGTAGCAGAATTGGACAGAGCAGTGGCCAAGTTATGTATTGCAGCATTTCACCTAATTCTGTATTTTCTGCATTCACATTTAACAGTTCCTATCTCACGTCTCATTGAGGCTGTAGAACCCCTCCAGATTGGGCAGAGGGAATGGTCTTCCACACACCTGAGTGCACAAAGTGTGCAGAGAGGCACAAGGGTCCTCAGGGATCCACTTGCCAGACTATGATGGATTGGCTGTACTACAGTAATCTGAGTAAGTCTGTTTCAATCTTATTTTTGACTGTGTCAATAGTGATCATTTGTGTAGAAAACCAGTACACAGTGTGTATATTCTGCCACTCCAGATGTAGCCTGAAGGGAATCCAGTATAAGACTAGGGGGCAAACTACAGAATTGTACAGTACAACTCAGAACCTGTGTTCTGTCATCCCTCTGATCATACATAGTGAAGCCAGAACAGTCTGCAACCTCCACTCACAGATGACTAAGGAGCTGAATGACTTAGAGTTGCAGCTGATGACAATGAAGAACAAGTTTGATGCAAAGATCATGGCTCTGAGGCAGGGTATCAACTTCTTAGCCATGACAGTAGAAGCCTCTGTAGATAGTAGGGTGGAAGAGTTAGAGTAGGAAATAGAACAGGGTAGAAAGTAGAGAAATAAAAGTCCAGTTTTGTTTTATGAAAAAAAACCAGAAACATAAGGAATAAACAGAATGGAACAGAAATGGATGGAATGGATAGGAAAATAGATAAAATAGAGAGTTAAGAGGAATGGAATGGATGGATGGATATTTTTATGATTTATGTATAGAACTAGTGGAATAGGATGGGAATAGGTGGAAAAGAATCATAATTTGTATAAAGGTTTATATGCTTATAGAATGTTGTATGGGCTTTTTGCAATTTATTGTAAATGAGAAGGAATGTAACAGAAGATCAAAAGTATGTGAATATAAAATGTAACAAAGCATAGGGAACTGTAGTAGAACACAGTATTTACAGATTTACACAACTGTTAGGTGTTGCTGGTAGGGAATCAATCCCTATATTTTAGTTTCCAGTACAAGACTGGGAGGGTATATTGAAAAATTGCACATTCTTGGATCAGGAGTCTGTGACTTCTACACTTGGTTCTACTTCAAGCATAGCATCTGAAGCACAGTTGTCTAGATCATCTGTATCCTTGCAACTAGTCCTGTGTGGTTCTGCATCTTCCAGCATTAATATCCTTGTCCTCCTTACTTGAAGACTCCACCACAACCTTCTGGTTTTTTGCATGTGTTTCCTTGCTAGAGACTAGAATCTCCACCTCTACAATAGTGTGCTTCTTGCTTAGGAGCACTAGTACTGGCTCTAGACAACAAAATGGAGTCAGTATACCCAGAAAATCAACTACCCCTCATTCACATTACCTTTTTCCTTGCTTTTGTCCTCTTTCTTCTTTTCTAGCTTTGTAACTGCTTGAGGAACTAGGAGAAACATTGTATTAGCTTGGCATGATTTGTTAGCCATACTTGTACTTACTGACTATGACTTGTTTCTCCTTCCCATCCCTTCTTGCATCAACCTTCTCTTTCTCTACAACTGGCTTTTTCTTTTCTGGTTTTGCAACTTCTTCAGGAACTAGGCAAAGACAACATTAGTAGTGTACAATTTGTTAGCTATACATTTAATTCATACCTGGCTTGTTCCCCTTTTCTACTACCACCTTTGACCTTTCCATGTTTGTGACAGTATCAGAACCTGTGTAAACAGTTAGTTATTGTGTACAATTTGTTAGCCATACTTGTACACATACCTTTGGACCCCTCCTTTTCCTTCCTATCCTTCTACTTTGTTGCCAACTGTGTCAAGGCTGTAGCCTTCTCCTTCTCCTTCTCCTTCTCCCTCTCCTTCTCCTTCTCCTTCTCCTTCTCTTTTCCCCTCTCCTTCTCCTTCTTTGCCTTAGCCTGAGCCTCTTCCTTAACCTTGGCCTGTATTGCTTTCTCAGTCTCTGCCTTTGCTTTAGCCCTAGCAGTAGCTTTGTCCTCCTTTGCTTTTGTGAGCTCCTCTACTGTTGCCTTACAATCTACAAGATGTTCTGTGTCAGTAGACAGATTGGAAATCAGGAAATAGGAGACTTACTGTCAGATTGACCCTCCACTAGCACAGACAAAACCTCCTCACCCTCTGAATCATTGTTATTGTGAGTGTCATTGTCTGAGCTCTCTTTGTCTTTAGACTCAGGATCCATGGTTGATCTGTCAGTTTCCTCCTTTGTAACCTTGTCCTCTGGTTTGTTTTCTGTGTCAGAACCTGTGGAGCACATCAGCATATGAGCCAGAGACAATGTGCTTCACAGAGGTACTCACTGAGTGTACATTCAACTAGCTTGTCATCCATGTCCATTCCCTTACTAGCTACTATGTTGTTGTACACACAATTTCTGAGGAAAATCACAAAATCAGTATAAAAAGAGTGGAAAAGGGCACAACACTTACTATCAGATTTGCTAGGGAGCAGTAATAACATGGTAAGAGTGATGGAAGGAAGCAGGAAGAATAAGTAATAATGTTTACACACACACAGAACTTACATTCAGCCTGCTGATCATTAAATCAACCATGTAACTGCAGACAGTCACAAGCAGACACACTAGGAGATGAAACAATTAGCATTATACTAAGAACTGTACATCACATGCAGACAATCACAGCAATCAATTCTGAACACCCACATGACTCATAGAAGCCTACTCTGAGAACACCCAACTATTCTACATTACAAGCATTTGCAAACAGAACTGCAAGAGTGCACAGTCTCAGAATTGGCTTACACATGTTGTTTTCTCTACAGGATGTACAGATCACATACTTATCACAGGCTCAGAACACAAGTTGTGTCACAGCAAGTGGCTCAGCAAACCATTACATCATCATTGCCCAGATCAAAGTACTGTAATCTTCCAATCAGATAGGACATCAGGGCAATCAAAGTGTTGATCTCAGGAGACTGCTGGAAATCTCAGAACTCTCTACACTTTGTCTGTACCAATCAGATGATAACAGTATGAGAACCTTCTATTTCTTTCAATGTAAATCTTGCTTTTCCCTTTTGCATAACATTTCCTGTGGCTAGAATACAGACCACTT
>NW_006760397.1:248283-272183 GCF_000271605.1 Fomitiporia mediterranea MF3/22 | reverse complement strand
AGAGTACTTATAGTAAAATCTCTCTATTTGTTCTAAGCTTAATTCTCAACATATTAACATGAAACTTGTTACAAACTACTCTAATACATTTATATTTAATTTAGGAATATAATTTGAGGTTGAAAAAATGTTAGTGAGTGTGGGGGAGGATAGAGTAAAATAGTCAGTTTTACACATTTTAACCTCCTCTTAGTAAAGCAGAACAAGCAATCTATTCATGACAAATTAAGTATGTAAATTAATTATTAATGTATACAACTAGAATAGACAGTTTTCCAAGCTTATATGTCTAGTTTTGGTCCAGAGAAAAAATAAAAATGAATGTTACATAGAAAATCATCATTTTGTACTGTATCTCAGTCAATTTTTGCTCAATTTTCTTTATTTTTGTTGGAATATGAAAGATATTTAAGATTGATGAATTTAGCAACTTAAATCACACAAAATGACTGTGTATTGATTGAGTTATAGTAAATTTTGTATTCTGACATGTTTAGTGTGACAAAACATTACAAAATGCATCAGTGCCAGGTATTTTGAAAACAGCTGTAAAACAAACTCTAGATTTCTATTACAAGCTATTTAATACTCTCTATCTTTAAGGTTATCTTTATCCTACTCAAAATTATAAGAAGGGTCTAGTAGATTAAAAAGTAAGCTTATTAGTAAATTCTTTAATAATATACAAAGATAATTAATCCTCTCTACTAAAGCTAAGTTGTACTCAGCTTTATATATTTTTCTTTTTAATACTAGATTTAGAGAACAATTTAAAAAGTAGAAACAAGTTATAACAAACTTATTTGTAAAATTTTCAGTCTTAAATATTATTTGAAAAACTTGTATACTTTATAATACTACTAGTAAAATGAATTAAGTATATTATTTATTTAAAAAGTGTATTATATATAAGAAAAGTATATTGTCTTTATAAGACTATACATTTTCTTTATAGTATCTTATATACAGTCAAATAATGTAGAAATGACTTTTAGTTTTTATAGTTTTTATATAACACACTCCTTTTAGTTATAACTGTACAAGTAATTATAGTATGTATAATATAGTCTAAAATTGAGTTGTATTAGTAATAAATAGTTTCTCTTACAACTCTAATCTGTAAAACCTGCCAACTTACAGCTTTTTAAGAAAGGATATATTTAATTCAGTTTATACATTCTCTGTTACAAATTGTGCTCTCAAACTACTTTATACTAATATTTAACATAATACACAAAAGTATATTATTATTAAATGTTTAATCTAATTTATTGTATACTTATTAAAATCCTCTGTATAAATTTTCTTACTATAGTTTAAAGGTTACAAAAGAATGTAAAGAGTAACTCATTTTTGAATGTAATGTATAAAGAGCTTATACTAACTCTACTACACTTTTTACAAGTTTATTAAGAATAATACAAAGTAGTTACATTATATTTATTATGATAAACTAATATTATTCATATTATTAGTAGAGAGAGTAACTTAAGACAAGATAGACAACTTATAAAGACTGTTAACAACTGGATCTGAAAATTAGAGAATAAGACTCTTACTCTAATAGTTGTGTTTTATACAAGCAAAATTCTGATTAAAAAGCTTAATACAACTGTATATATTCTAAATCTAATTCTTAGTAAACAAGATTACTAGAAAAACATATTTCTCACTTTCATAAAAGATGATTCAACTAGGCTACTACTAATCAACCTTGTTAAAGTTACTATGTTAGAGACACTTGAAATTTGTTAGATTAAAATTACTATTAATTTATAACAAATACAACTTTGTATTTTATATTCTCTAAGTTCAAAAAGTCTGTACATTATAAGAATATTTTACAGTAATTAAATCTGAACAATGTGCCAACCTGAGAAAGTTGTATTTACATAGTAGAGTATTCAGAGTTTTACATTATACTTTAATAAGAATACTCTAAAATATACTAAGGTTAGAATTTCTCAAAATAAGCTTCTTACTAAGTACTTTAAACTAATCTAATAACAAGTATCCCTTTATAACTCTGAATAAACTGTACAATCTCAGGATTAATAGGACAAATGTTTTTATGTTTATTGTTACTAAGTTAGTCTTACTAGTACTAAAATCCTTAACTTACTACTCCTTTTTTAATAAATATTATAAGAGAGTTTATAATATATTTGTATAATCTTAGTCTTTAGTAGAATACTTAAAGCTCTCTAACACAAACATTAATGAAGCTGTACCCAAACTACTTTTTGAATTTCTTTAGCTTATAAAAACACTTTGTATAAAGAACTCTTGTATTATACTGAGATTTTTTAATATGTTATTAATAAACAATATACTAGTCAACTAAATTGAACTTTCTAAAAGCTAATTAGTTTTATACTCTAAGCTGATGACTCTTTATCTCAGGTACAATGGCTAGGGCTATGTAAGCAATGTATGTGTTAAAGCATTATACAGTATAGTTTATAATTAATGTATCTTACTTAGAGTAAACAGTGTTATTAAAAGTCAAGCTAAAGTGTTTGATTGTAGTAGTAATTATGTAGTCTCACATTATCACAAAATATGTGAGTGAACCTTAAGACAGCAACTGAGATGGACATTCTATTTGGAGATCAATTCACAGGTCCAACTAATAAGGATTAACTTTGTATTAAAATAATTATTACTATGTATTAGTACTGTAGGGATCTCTTAACATAGACATACTTTCCAACATAAAATAGGGATTGTAATGTATAAATGGGAGTAAACCTGAGTACAGGTTTGTAATATATGTTGAAGTTATGTAGTATTAAGGCAAATAAGTTCACCAATACTTAGATAGGCAACAATAAGCTACCTTAGTTATTCAACTGATATTGAAGCAAAACTTCTTGCATATAGTACAATATCCATCACATGATTTCCTGTTCTTCTAGCACTGTTTGAGTTACTATACATTATGCTTTACTCCTATGCAGACTGTGGTACAGTAATATTTGGATAATGTAGAGTACATACAGTATTGCTTGTTATGGCAACTATTTCCATTTTCATTTTGACAAGCTCAACTTCTAGCATAGCATTGTCATCTAGGTAGGAACACTGTGGACCCAACTTTGTCATATCATCTTAATGCATGCAAGGAGACTCTCGCCTCTAATCACTCTCACGACAGTACAGCGACTTATTTCCGCCATAAAGGACCCATGTTGTGCTTCTCGGGCCTTTCAGTACGCAGGCTGTCCATTGTGAAAGCATTACTCGGTGCGATCTGATTTGTGACCGCTTCATCCAGGGCCATCAACAACAGATGCAATTACATTCATTTTACAATAAATACTATCCTGTCTGTCGGTTTAGAGGTCGATGAGAAAATAATTATGAGCTTATTGATAGAATTCTCAATCAAGGATGGTTTATATACAGGAGTCGTGGCAAATGGGCAGGACACATATCACTCTGCAGAGCAACTTCTACATTCAGTTTGGCATAATTATACAATTATAAATTTAATACTACTATAAAATTATCGGATTGAACTAATAGAGTATGTTTCTGCTAGTTAAATAGGGTACGGATCATACGATGGCGGACTTCTGCTGAGGGCCACCTCTATACTGACAGGCTTCTCGTCATCACCACCACAGGTGTCTAATAACTTGTCTCCTTCGTTTATGCCAGAACATATGGCATTGTCATCGCGTTCGTCACAGAAACTCTCATCAATACTCTTCTGCCATCTGACAATTCTATGAGCATCCAGGTCCTCCGCCTCTTTCTTGCGGCGTTCTTCCTCTGCTTTAATGTCCTCGGGCCGAATGCCATGGACCTTCATCTGAAATGCATCGATCCAGTCCCAGAAAGCATTATGTCTTTCATCCTCAATATCCTGCTCTTCGTCTCTTCTCAGCCGACGGATTCGCCTTTCTTTGGCAAGATCAACAGGATAATGGTCCTCAGCATATTTTTGAAGCATATCCTTCGCGTCTGTACTACCGAAGCAATAAAGCACGATAAAGGCATAAGTGATATCGAGCAAGATGTCTTTAGGTCGGTATTCTGTATCAGCTATTCCTCCTCCTGAGGGAGTATCCCTCAATCCAGAATCCTTAGTCAGATCGGAATGGGCGCCGTGCAATAGTTCACGAGTCCTCTCTCCGCCCAGGAAACAATGGACTGTGACGCGGTAAGCGTCCGGCGGAGCATTCTCTTCGCCTGGCATTTCGTTGGTCTTGAGGAACTTGTTCGGCGTCCGTAGACAGAGTACTCAATATAGTTACAATGAACATGATGTACTACTCACTTTAAGGAATGCAGCCCATTTCACTCTGTGAAAGGAACAGTGAAACAATGTTTCCATCATAATCTGGTTTCGACAGTCATCAATAGTCATAGTATCGTCTGGATCGCCACGGCTTGCAAGGAGACTGCGGAGATACTATTTCAGAGGTGGAAAGTAAAAAATATCAGTTTAATTTTTATGATACATTGCTCTGATGCTCACGTCGTCGCCCTTTTCACGCGGTACCAGATGGCACACCTCACACAACTCTGAGAGCATCTGGGAAAACGGGCAGCCACCATAGAATTCCCTCAGTTCCTTAGGCACATACATATGCTTGGTAGAGGAACATGAATCTCGATCCATGTGAGTAGCCCTCATACGCCAATCCAGAAAGTTTGCTTCTCTGTCAAAGCAAAACACATAGTAATCTCCAGGATTGACGTCCTTTTCCATTTCCTCTTCACTAAAATCCTTGTCACCGTTGAGGAAACGGAGTGTCCCGTCGACACCGCATACGTTAGTCGCTACGTATAGAAGCCACTTGCGCGGTTTGAGTGAGTAGAGCATCATGCAGTCGTGGGGAATATGCAGCAATGAGCTAGGATTGTGACCACCAGACATATACAAGAGCAAAACGTTCGACTCGTCGTCTACATTATCCGGAGAGCTTTTTCTTGCCAGAGAGGAAATATTCTGAGTAGCAGGATCAATATTCATGGTTATTTGCTGTGAGAAGTACAGAATGTAGCGAGCGTACTTGACTCAAAGCTGAAAGCAAGCCACTTTGAGACAGATTCGAAAATCACGTGAAATTTTCCGTCTTCAATGAATGAAAACTATTTTGGTTAACTATTTGTTAAAGTAAGAACTTGCATCCTATACTTGAATATGAATTGTCCGGTAAAACAACAATAACGATAATAAAATTTTAGTGCATATGTGCCCGATTTAAGATTTTATACTAAATGAGGAGTATTTGTAATTGCTTCCCACAGCTCTTGTGTAGTGCTCCGCACCGTAGCGTAATTTACGGTTACGCCTTCAGCGTATACGGTTATGCAGCGTATTGTAAATGACTTTTGGAGCTGAAAATACGCGTGTATTTTTACGCACGTATGTGTATACTTTGCCCCAAAAAATCCCGTATACAGCGTATACGACATATACGCGGTACACAAGAGACCTAGGAGATCAGCAGTTCTCCCTATTTAATCTGACGTCAATCAATTCAACAGCCTTTTATAGATAGGTTGCTTCTTTGTACCTGCCCTTAAACTCAAACTTTGCACGTGTGATGATATGCACAGTTAGCATTCCTCTCACCCCCCGACTGTCTCTCACTCCATCACTAGTGTCCTACTTCCCCCTGCTGCTTTCAGTAATATTAATCATCTGTTAAACAAGATAGATGCTTGATAAGAAGTAGGTAACATTGTATAAAGATGTCTGCAAGGATTTCTTTCGTCTAGGTGAGCCACATTATAGGCAATTGGTTCAGAGACTGATTATGCGTGTCTAGTGTAATCCTTGTCGTTTCTAGGTATCTTTTCCCTATATAGATATGTTTCTTCAGAATGTGCTGCATACCTATCAAGATAATCTTTTCATCAGCAATGCCCTTATGAGATCTGTGATCATCTGTCTTGTAGCTATGCTCACCTCAGTCTTTGTAGCTTTTTGCTCAAATTTGTAGACCATACTGTCTCTTGGTACTCACAAGAGCTCTATAACAGTTTAACCACTCTTGAAAAAGCTAACAATGTAATTATAGATTTGAGTAGTACAATGACAAAGGTGATCAGCTTGACAATTGGACCCTAGATCTGGTAGGATACAGTAGCTGGTAATATTTTTCTGATGTAATATTTGCAAGGTCTGACTTATTCAAATCAATCTTAGCACAGTAGCTTGAAATAGGATAGGTTATATATACTTTCAAGCAAATACTTGATGTCTAGATTGTACTGAGTGAATTTTTTCGTAGTCACAGTCTCCTACACATTCACTGAACAGTACCTTCAAGTGCTTCCTATACACTGGTAAGTCTTTCAAACTTGAGAATGCATAGTATATTATTAATTCTTATTGTTAGTACTACAGGATGAGTGAAGATACAACAAATAGTGGAAAGTGGAAGCAACGGGACAAAGTTGACTCAGGCAACATTGTTAACAACAAACAGTAGCGTGTCCAGTCAGCAAAGCTCTGCAAGAATGCTGATACATTGAAGAAACCTCAAGCAAGGAAGAGTAAGGACCTGGGTGCTGCTAGTCACCCAGTCCTGATAGAGAGTACGGATGACGAGGATACATCTGTTCAGGAGATGGATTCTGAGTCCGATAAAAGCGAGGATGAAGAAGTAAGTACATATCCCTCTATGCTATTATTCTAAAGCTCACAACAAGCATTTTTACACTTAGGAATCTCTTCCACAACTAGGTACACTGAAGAAAACAGTACAGGTAAGAAAACTGCTTTTTTGGATGCATTTACATATTACAAGTCTTTCAGGCAAAGAGACGTCCTCTTGCAAATACGAAAAGCACATCAACAGTAGCCTCTCAGCAGAAAAATGACAAGTCTTCAGTTACTGTTAATGATGAAGATGACCAAAGTAAAGCTAAAGTAAGTTTTTGTATTGATATCCAAGTTTTTTCGTGTGTTTTCTTTACATATTTAATTAGGTGTCAAACTGTATCATGTTGTTCTATAAACAAGTCCCTTGTGATGCTAATAGCTATGCTGAGGATGGAACCAAGTATTTCCAGTGCTGCCATCCTCATACTAATGGACTCTCTAAGATTCTGAAGATAATGCAAGCAATGTGTGGAAGCAAGACTGGTAGGTTTACTGGTACTTTTTCTAATATGTATCTTACTTTTTTCAGGTCTCAGGCAGCATCTAGAAAGCTATGGTGACATGTTTTCATTCTACAATTTCTTCAGAGTAGTAACAGCTTTACACTTGCCTACTTCTGAAGAGATAGACATTGCAAATCGAACAAGTATGTTTGCTTACATAATCAACATAGACTTGCTTAATGTGGTTTCCTTAGCAGTACTCACTCGAGAGGAGCTCAGGGAGATTGTCAAGGACTTGCCTAATACTAATAATATTGTAGAGATGTTTCAAAAGTAAGAGAACAAGAAAATGGTAAGATCTTTATTATTTACTTATGTCTATCTTTTAATTTTGTCTCTTTTTCCTTGTCATAGGTACCCTGGGAGCATGCAACCTTCAAGCGATTCCTTGTGGAATAGGTTGTTAAGACTGATCAACCATTTACTACTACAGAGGATCCTACCTTCCAAAGGCTTTTGCAATACATTCACCAGGCTAGAAATCTTTCTATTCCATTGAGTGACACAGTGAAGCATAACATTCAAGATATGAAGACTGAAGACTTTCAAAGAACAAAGGCAATGATCCAGGTAAGTCTACACTCATCTCTTTATTTTCTCCCCAATTCTGCAGGTTCTTTAGGTTACTTAGGTTAACCATACATATGGCAGACTCAACTGACTGTCTATACTAGCAAGCTTGTTGAGAGCTACAGCTAAGAATGCTTGTACTAATTGTATTACTCTGTTACAGGGTCTAGAGTCTAAGGTTTCACTATCCTTAGATGCATGGATGTCCAGTAATGGATATGCCTTTTTGGCCATTGTCATACATTACATTACAAATGACTGGAAGTTAGGTATGTATATCTAAATGTAATCTAAGTTTTGACTACTAAATTATTTCTAGATGAAAAGCTTATCACTTTTGAGGAGATATCTGGCCACCATAGTGGAGATAATTTGGGTGCCATTGTATGGCAGGTTATTGAGCAGTATGGTATTAAAGAGAAGGTACGGCTTCGCTTACGTAATACGAGTTCGCATTCTTCTCACATCTTTTATCCACTTCTTGTATTTCATGTAGCTGATTGTGATTACATGTGACAATGCTACAAACAATAATACTATGCTACAGTACATTGGAGGAAAAATGCATAGTGACAATATAGATTTCTCTTCTAGCAATGCTAGAATGCAATGCATGCCTCATACAGTCTACTTAGCAGTTATGAAGGTAAGTGTCTCTTTCATTACTTTATTTCCTCCAATGCTTACACTATTAAAACAGCTCCTTAAAGCTCTAGGAGCTATAGATTATGTTAATGAGTCTGCCAGTACTTATCAGGAGGATATAAACCCTGTAGACAAAGACAAGGAAGCTATTCACAAGGATGGATGTGAGGAGGAGGAGGATATGTCTAATGCTATTATTTCTATTGCAAAAGTGAGTAAATAGTAATATATTACTTAAAAAGTGTCTAAGTCTTTTTAAAGTTAAGAAAATTCGTTTGTATGATAAGGGCAAGTCCTCAACACTGGCAGGAGTAGGTACAGGCTGCTACTCTAATGTTATCAGAGAAGGAGCAAGAAAGAGGCCAGATAGCTCTCATGCTCATCCTTGATGTCTCAACACAATAGTCTTCTACTCACTATATGCTTTGTAAGTAATGTTTTACACATTTATATATCTCTAATTCAATTTTACAGGTTGCACACTCTGCTTTCAAAAGGCTATAGACACATTTTGTGCTAAGCATGAGTATTGCAACTATGAGCTTAATACAAAGGACTGGGCTGCAATTGAGCTTGTATCATCTTGGCTTCATCATTTCTGATGTGCAACAACTGCTATGTCAGCTACAAAGATTCCTACCTTATCTTTGGCATATGGGTACTTTTTACACCTCCAGAACAGTCTCTGCAAAGCAATACAAGAGTTTCCTGCTACTGCACCACTACAACTAAAAGATGCACTACATGCAGCACACAAGAAACTTGCTGACTATCTTACCTGGTTTGTTGCATCACCTTATTACTTATGGGCTACACATAAGTCATTACCTTACTCTTGCTCATCAGTACTTATACTTTTGTCTATATCCTTAGTCTTGGACCCTTGTATCTCATACTCTGGAATGAAACAGAATGCTATTGGTGATGCCTGACTGCTACAACTCATTGACAAGGCAAAGTGTATGCTTGAGGAACATTTTCATTCAACTTACATTATTTGTTATCAAGGCAATGCAATCTCTTCAGATGCTCTCATGGACAACACTGAAACAAGTGTACATGATATTGCGAGTCTTTTCTCCACCAACAAGCTGTCAAACAGTAACACTGAGCTTGAGGAGTACTTCTCCATGAAGCAGGAACAGTCATGGACAGACTGTGACCCTGTCAAATGGTGGGCTGGCCAATGTGCTCAGTTTCCTTTACTATCACTATTTGCTTGGGATATACATTGTATTCCAGGTATGTTGTTCTTTGCATCATTTTCAAATAATATTCAGGTCTGTTTTACAGGTTCTTCTGTTGCTGTTGAACAGATCTTCTCATCTGGACAAGATACTATTGCTTTTCATCATTCAAGCCTTTGCCCTGGAACTATTAGGGACTTGATGATGGTAAAGCATACTTTGAAGGCAGTGAACAAGTCTATTTAGTTATATTCAATGTCTATAGTAACTACACTACCTATATACCTTCTTTGTAAGTGTATACACTGTATATGCTGTATACACTACTAGCATATTGTATAGCTCCCCCAGACTCTACATTTATGTGTGTATGTGTATATGTTAGAGAATTTACACACATAAGTGTATACACTACACACAGAGCACTACTCTTGTGTGTCCAATGTCCATTATTGGGTTACTCAAGTACTATCAAAAACACATTATAGCTGTCCTCAATTCACTTGTGAGGGAGACTTGCAGCTCAGCACAGGGAGGAGAACTACTGTGTTGGTTCTCCCCCAAAACCTTAACTCCTGCCTTATGTAGTTCCCTCTGTGCAAGTCTGTGCAATTTTGCACAAGTGCTCTCGAGTGCTTGTGCAGACTTGCAAAGCGTCAGAGTTTAAAATAAACAAAGAATTCCCTCACTAAAACCAATGTAAATTGTGATTAGTATGACAGAACACCATAAATAACACAGTCCTGTGACTGTATAGAGTGAGCACAAGCGTGAAATAAGTGCAAAATACACATTTTATCATATCTTACACTCTCCATTCTCCTTCTACAATGGCCCCATTAGTGTATAATAGTATGACAAATGCATTAAACATTGGATCTTTTGCTTTATACCAGACTTTATATGCTAAAACAGACAAAGATTTGCTCATAAGCATGTTTCTTGCATACAAAGCTCATTGCTTGCTGCTTCAAGCTCGTCCTTCAGACTGTGGACCATATGATACATCCTATTCAGAGGATTTCCTGGATAACTTACTATATAACACATTGGATTTGATTTTTAAATTGTTCTTCAGGTAAATTTCAAGGTTATGAATCATATGCATGCTACCACACTCTCTGATCCATCATACATCTTTTAGAGTCAGCTGCGAGTCATTCAAGGTCTTAACTGATCTTATTAAGAATGATGAAGTGTTTAGAATTACTGGTACAAAGTGAGTCTATACATGTCTTATCCTATGGTCGAAATTACATGTACATTCTGATGTACAGGGCACAAGCACCACCTTGGATACAGCTTGCTGTCTTCCTCATATGTAACAGATCCTCAACATGTATTAAGGTTGCTGAGATGGTATCAATTGTGGAGGGTACAGTACACTTGTATTGTTTAAGAGTTACTACTGCTTTCTGCCAGCTCTATCCTTGTTTCATCACCTGGCCAGAAGGAGAGTAATGTCAAGCACTAAAGATTAGGATACAGAATCAAGGTTTCCCTGGATGTATTAGTATGCTAGATGGATCCCTCATCCCTCTTGCTACAAAGCCAAGGAAGGATGGGTTACAGTACTTCTGTAGGAAGAAGTTTTATACTGTGAGTTTTTTCACTCTTTTCCTTTCTTATAATACTTAATTCTACTACATAGAATTATAAAGGTTGCTCTACAAGGAATATACAATGATAAAAAACACTTTACCCACCATGACTTAGGGTGGCCTGGAAATGTACAGGATACTACTGTGTTTTGTGACTCTTGTATCTGGCAATTCAAAGGAGACCATTTCTCAAAGGAGGAATTTCTTTTGGCTGATAAAGGTGAGCCTTTTTGACTTTATATCTTAATGTGCAATACCTCACATTCTTGCATTACTGTATTGACAGGATATCCCCTCACTCAATTCACTGTGTGCTCTTTTACTGAAAGTGACCTTACAAATGACCCAGAAGAGGCTTGCCACTGCTGCCACTTTAATTTCACCCTCTCACACTGTTGTATTACTATTAAGCATGCTTTTAGTATACTCAAAGACTGTTTTCCTTCCCTTCAGTACCTTCCAGGCACTAATATCAATGTCATTTACATAACTATTGAAGCTCTTTTGGTTGTACACAATATTCTCATTAATATCAATAATGATCCTACTAACATTTTGGATTACAATAGTGAGGAGGATCCTAATGTATTTGCTTAAGAAATTGAGGTTCTGGACAAAGGACTTGCTAATACAAGGAGAGAAATCAATCAGATAGCAGATGGACACCTCTATTATACTGGATTACATTACTGTAAGTATCTTATAGAGTGTATGAATGGATTTCAGGCACTAGGTGATATACTCAGGCACTAAGTAATATAATTCCTTGAAGCTCCTTAATGTGACAAGCTATAACTGTGTTGTCTTTCAGATTGGTGAATACATGTTCTATTTCTATTGTCATTACATAGTGCTTCATTTGTACCCTATTTATCTACTAAATCCTACTTCCTTGAAGCTTATTAATGTGTTTTTGCCTGTATTGTTGTGCAAGATACTATAATCCAACAATACATTCCAAACCCTACTTCCTTGAAGCTTATTAATGTGTATTTTGCTTGTATCATTGTACAAGACACTGTAATCCAATCTTACAAGCTAGTCCTGCTACTCAGTACAACAGAGATGTCTGATTGTGTTACTAATGTTGTGAATCTCCTCAGCAAGGTTGACTGCCAGGTCCTACTCTATTAGATTGTCTGAGTCTTGCATCTGACAGTACTGCTTGAGTTTTGAGCAACACAAATCTTCCATATTGTGCATCTCCTGTATCTTTGTAGCTTGATCTTTAGACTACATTCTTTTGCAGCAAAACTCCTCCTCCTTCTCATCCTTAGCTCTTTCATATACAAATCACTCAGTATCAAGCTGAGTAGACCCCTTTTAATGTTCTTGCTGGGAAAATATTGCCTCCAACATGATAGTAGTGAACTCAGAGACTGTATCTCCTTTCTTTCTTTTCTTTTCTTCTTCCTTAACCTGCTTGACTTCTGCTTCAACATCCTTGAATTTACACAACAAGCTGAACTCTATAGACTTGTCTATATTAGCTTGGCCCTCTGTACTAAATAACCAGGCAGGTAAGTCTTCAAATGTATAAATAAAACAATCCTAAAGGATTAGGAGACTTACACTCTAAGGATAATAGGATAAATGGGTCCCTCAGTAAATTTCTTATACTGTACAGCTAAGGTCTAGAGGTCTGACACACTCTTGTCTCCATCTCTGCCCCCTGTATACTTTTCCCATCCTAAATAATGTAGTAAGCAACCATTTTAATAGTATAATGATAGAGTGACTAATGTCTAGTATCCTTGAACTGTCTAAATATAGAGTGCTACCAATTGAGGCACTGTTCAGCTGTATACTCTGGAAGAATGTTCTGGGAGATCTGGAACAAAACTATGAGTGAGTAGGACAGCTGTATTACTTTATATAGTACCTTACAAAGACAGAGAAAGTCTACAAACAAAATATGAAGTAGATGAGAGGCAAGTAACTCACCTCTTAACAGAAATTACACAAAGACACTTGTACTTTTGCCTAGCACTCTAGAGTTGTAATGTATTCTACTAATTTAATACTAGACTCATCATTCCAGGTAGCTATAATCTTCACTTTGTTTATTTCAATAATATCTGTGTCATTTTTTTGCTCCTTAGTAAGGAGATTGATTTTGGACTCAGAATGACTAGAAGCTTGTACATTTTTTCTAGAGTATACACTCTTACCAGTTTTCCTACTAACTACCTTCTTCTCTACTTTAGCTTTGCCCTTCACTGTCTTAGAGACCTTAGGAGCTAGAGTAGAGGATTGTAGGGTTGGATGAGAGCTAGAAGAGTTAGAAGATACTGGTTGGTGAGCTAGAGTTTGTGCTTGGTTTTGCTAGTGTATGTAGAAATTTAGGGCTACTAAAGCTCTAACATTGTCTAGAAACTCTAGACTTAGAGTATGGACGACTGGGGCTGGACTAGGAGAAGGGGGTACTATAGAGCTGGCAGGAATTTGTATCTGGTGAGTTGCTGCCTGAGTTTGTACATATAATTGTAATGCTTGTAATAAAGTAGCTAGTGTCTAAGGTTGGCTGAATGGTTGTTCAGCATTCTGAGAGCTGTTCTGCTCTATCTTAGAGGTTGAGAGTTGAGGAGGACAAGCTGTTTGAATTTTTTTTTCTTTGTGACAACACTCATGTCTCAGATGGATCTCTAAGTTTCTTTATTTGGGACATTCACATTACTACATTAAGAGGTATACAACTTAAGTAATAATGGTCAATCCTTGCTGTAAGTCTGATCCTCAATTCTTGAGGGACTTGTACTGCTCACAGTATTAGTCTTCTTCATACTACAGCCCCTGCACAAGTCCTCTACACAAGTGAATTAAGGAGGGCTATACTGTGATGTAGTTAGATACACTCCCAAATTCAGAATGGTGGACATTGTAGTCACTAGCCCAAAATGCATGAAATCAGGGCTATTGTATTAGGCTGGAGCTGAAGCTTTCCTTGTGTGTTCTTAGAGTATATTGTTCTTTTAGTACTAACAGGAATATAGTATGTGGTCAGACAACAGTCTTGCCAGTAATAAATACTTTTGCCTACAACTCTAATCTGTAGAACCTACCAAATTACAGCTCTTCAAGAAAGGATCCAAATCTAACATATTCAGTCTATCTATTGTCAATTGCAAGTTGTTGCCCTCAAATTGCTCTACACCTTTTTCTGACCTAATACACAGAGGAATATTGTTATCAAATAGCTTGCCTAATTGACTGTGTACCTCTCAAAATTCTCAGTGAAATTTTTCTCACTACAGCTCAGATATTACAAGAGGGCTTATAGAGTGAGGGATCTTTGAACACATTGTATAAGGGACCTATGCTGGTCCTACTGCACCTTTTGCAAGTCTGCCATGTATGGTGCAAACTAGCCATGTTATACTTGTCATTATGGACTGACATCATTCTTGTTGTTTATGGAAAAGGCAGTACAGAACAAGATGAACAGCTTATGGAAGCTGTCAATACTTGGCTCAGAATGTCCAGGACAGTGCCACTCAAAGTTACAGCTGTGTTCAATACAGGCAAGCTCCTGAATAGGGAGCTTGACATGGCAACATATATTCTAAACTGAATTCTTGGCAAACAGGCCTGCTAGAGAGAGGTATCTCTCACCTTTGAAGAAAAAGATCCTACTAGACTGCTGCTAATCAACTTTATTGACATACCAAGCCTGGAGTCTCTTACCATTCATTGGAAAAAGGCTGCTCTTAATCTGTATCAAGTACTACTACACATTCTGTGTTCTCTGTGTCTGAAAAACCTATCCATTGAAGGAATTCCTCCTATTCAAACAGGAAAACTTTCAGGCATGAGAGAGCTGTATCTACATGGCAGAGCAATCAGAGTCTCATACAGTGCTCTTCTAGACATGCTCCAAAATATGCTAGGGTTGGAATCTCTTAAGATAAGCTTTATGCTAGGCACTTTTAGACTGGTCTAATAAGGAGTGCCCTTCTATAACTTTGGATAAACTATCTATGCTCAAAATTGATAGGACAGATGTCTCTACATTCATTACTAAAAAGTTGGTCTTACCCAGATTAAAATCTCTGGCCTGTCACTCCCTTTCCTATGAACATTATGAAGAGATCATTAATATGCTCAAACGATCTTAGCTGTTGGTAGAGTCTTTGAAACTCTCTGACACAATAATGGATGAAGACATACTTATACCTCTTTTTGAACTTCTTCCACAGTTGAAAACTCTTCATACAGAGCATTCCTGTGTCATGCCCAGGCTTTTCAATGTATTGTCCACAACTAACACAGCTGAAAACAATAATGAGCTTCACTGGGGAAGCTCAGTTGTATGTCCCAAGCTCAGAGCTCTTCATTTCCAGGATAATGGATGGGGAATGGGTGGAGGTGTATGTGTTCATGCACTATACAACATGATTCAAAAACGTTGCATTTCACTCAGAATAGACAGTGTCATAAATTACCAGGCCAAAGTGTACAACTGTGCTGGTAGTGATAGTATAATCTCACACTTCACTGTCCTGTTTGCCAAACTTTGTTATATACTAAAACGAGAGAATCTTAGAAGAGCATCTGAACTGGATATTCTATTCAGACATTCTATTCATAGGTCTATTGACTGGCAAGGATAACTTTGTATTGAAGTAACCATTATATGTATTGTTACTGCAGGAACCAATAAATTTAGACATGTTTTCTGATGTAGGAAATAAACTATAAGATGTGAAAGTGTGAGTAGACCTGGATGTGGGATTGTGGTGTCAAAGATAAAGTAAAGCAGTATTGGGCAAATATATTCTTCAAACCCTTATTTTCATAGCATATATTTGGAACAATAAACACTAGAGCAGTCTTGAAACATTATTTGATACTACTATTGTTGTAGGTAACTTAATAGTAATTCAGAATTAATTATGCAACTGACATCAAAGTACAGATACACACATATTTGTTACATGATTTTCTGCTCCTCTGACACTATTGAGTTACAGTACATTCAGTCAAAATATTAGACACTACATATACTCAGGATCTAACATTAGTATAAGGAACAAACTTACAAAGTATTATGCTTTACTCCTATATAGGTTGTAGGACAGTAGTATTGAGATTTGTACAGTACAATCATATTACTAGTTATAATAACACTTTCTATTTTCATTTTGGCCAGATCCTAATTGAGTAGTAATATAAAAATTGTACAGTCATTACTTGTATCCTAGTCTCATATTATATTGACTTAGGAGAGTATTATAGTAGTGTTCTATAATCATTTTATTCTATTTACTAGTTTTTTACTTAGTCTTTCTATAGATAGCTATTATATAAATAGAGTCTTGTATTATACTAACTAATTACCTGTATAAGTAGTTACAACTTATCTTTTACCATGTTAAAAAAACTGTGTGAATGAAATTACTACACTCTAAGATTAATTAATTTAGAGTTGTTAATTAATGTAATAATACACATTTGTGTATACTATAGTGTAAACACTATCCTAGTCTTCTTTTCCTAGTAGACTCTTTCTTAATAATTAGTCTTTCTTCTTACTCTCTCTCTGTATTGTCTCTTACTCTCTCCTTTGTATACTCTCTCATTACTTACAACTTACAAACATTATGTTTACTATGTTATTAGTAATGTTGTTTAGTAAAGCTCACTCTATTAATAACAGTACTTTGAAGGATTCAAATAATAACAGTTTAAAAGATGGTAATGAATCTGAGTTGCTTTATTTTTATACACTAACTCTATCTCTTACAGTTAACACACTTACACTTACTCAGTTAGTAATATTTATACTTAGTAATCTTTCTAACACAAGTGTGTATAGTTAAAACACTATTACTTATAAGTTTGTAAAAGTACAAAGTATTTATAATATAAATACAATTTGATTTATTGTAAAGAACTATAGTAGCTTTTTATATTATATAATAATCTTTTTTATTATACTTTACTTTGTAAAGGATTCTTTTAATAACACTCTTACTATAATTAGAATATTAAATAAAGGTCTTAGTATTAGAAAATATAACTAGTTACTAGTTAATGTCTTTAAATAACAATACAACTTAAATATTACTATTTCTAATTATAGTATATTATATATTTTAGAGTTATTCTATATTATAAATAGTTTAGATTACTCCTATTTAGTCAGTTCCTTATTAATTACACTTTTATAACTATCTTTTACTAGCTCTATAGTAAGTACATTTTCTAATACTAGTATTAATAATGTTATACAAATACTAGCTGTTGATACTACAAATAACTTATTTATTTTGAGTAAAAATATTATAAGAATTGTAATTAGCTGTGTTAACATGTATTACAATTAATGATACAATTACAGACAATACAGTATTAGTAAAAAAATAATAATATGTATACAAACAGAACAGATACAGAACTATGAGACATGTATCAGATACACAATACAAGACATGTATTAGATACACAATAAGTATCAGATACTAGATAATAATACTTTGAATATCTAAGACACACAAACAGACAAATAATATAAAACAAACAACTTATTAACTAAATACATATTATTATCAGGGTCTACACTCTTATTACTTGTGTAATAACCTAAGAATACACATTCTAACAGGTTATAAGTGTTACAACCTAATACTTTCTTTCCTGGAACTCTTAGTTCCAATTACAGAACTTAGGACTTCCATCCCTTAGGTGTGTAGTATATAGACTATATACAGACTGATTCATACAGTGACCCCTATTACTACTCCTTTCTACCTTGTTACTCATTGTCTTTATCTACCCTTTCATTCTTTGTTCATTCTTTAGGCTTCTACCCTTTACTCCTTTATCCTCTCATTCTTCATTCCTTGTAGCTTATTATTCCCTGAGTACTCTTGTGTGTTAGGAGAGATGTGTTCTCTAAGTTGATAGTACTCTCAAACTGCAAATGTAGACCTACAGTCCTTGATCCAACTATATTCCCAAAGCTACTAGCTAGGATTTATACTAAGAGAACAAGTAGAAATATGAGAAGAGTCAAAAAACTAAGGAACTACTGTATCTACAGACTGCTTTTTATAATAACTGAATAATAAGAGTAAAGTAAGGAATGAAACTTAAGAATAAGATCAAAGAAATAATAAAGACAAATATTACAAAACTAACAGGCACATCAGAGGCTAGGAAGAATTAACAGAGTGTTACACATTAGAGAATATAGGCTAAGAGGCCATTACACAAGAAAGGCACAAGTTACCATATTGGGTAAGAAATGAATTAGCTACATTATGATTGTGTACACTGTCTTATGTCTCTGTAGCTCCCTCCTACACTCAATACTAAAACAATCTCTATAAAACTTTGTAGGACAATAGATAAGATATTAAGGATTATGAAAATCTAATACTAATATTGGTATTTTGCAAAACTGACAGAGATATAAAGGAAATGAAATAGGTCCAATCCTACAATCCTAACATTACCCTCCTCCTTAGGTTGTACATCCCAGACAACTGAATTTAGAGGCTAGTTTGCTTAAGTAAAGTGTCAAAGTTCTTAAAGGTTCCCTTTAGAATGTTCAGTTGTCTTAGAACACTAGGATAAGTTTTATAGAAATCCCTAACAGTATCCTAAGTATGAGTGAGATCATTTTCAGACTGCCAAGTTACTTCCTAGTATCCTACCCATTTGACAAGGAACTGGAGCTTTCCCTTGTAGAGTCAAGAGTTAAGGATAGTCTCAACTTTGTATTCAATCTCATTATTTACAAGTTCAGGTAGAGGAGGAGGAGGAGCCTTCTGAATATTAAAGACTTGGGGAACATATAGTTTGAGTAGAATCTTATTAAATACTAGGTGAATCAACCATTCCTAAGATAGTTTGAGCCTATATGTACTAGCTCCAACCTTTGAGTCAACCTTAAAAGGACTAAACCACATGTTATTGAACTTCTTAGTAGGTCTGGTAGTCTTTATGTTCCTTGAGTTCAAACACACTATATCTTCTAGCTTGTACTATATAGAGGGTCCTGAATGATAATTATAGTACTTCTTCATAACTTTAGCAGTTTGGTCCAGGCTTTTCTTTATAAGTTCCTAAACATTTTTAATATACTTAACCTATTGTTTAACTAAATATGTACTAGTCTCAGTCAAAACTGATTCAAAGCCTATAGAGTGTTCTCTAGAGTTGACATAGAATGGAGAAAACTTGGTAGCAGAATGTTCTTAATTATTATATACAAACTCAGCTATAGAAATCCATTCTACTCAGTCTGACTACTTATAGTTAACATACAAGTAGAGATACTGTTCTATCTCTTAATTAATATACTCAGTTTGACTATCAGTTTGAGGATAATATACTGTAGAGGGATTCCCTTCAATATAAAGAGCTTTGTAAAGTTCCCTCATGAATTTAGTATTGAATTACAGTCCTCTGTCATGTATAATCTTCCTGAGTAATCTATAGAGTCTAAATACTTGATCCCTGTACAGTCTAACCATTCCCTCAGCTGTAACCTTTGTAATAGTTGGAAGGGTATGTATTTGCTTAGAGAAACAATCCACAATAACACAAATAGTGTTAAATCCCTTAGACTCAGGCAATTCACTAATTAAATTAACAGATATTACCTGCCAAGGTCCAGCAAGTGTATTATGAGAATGTAATACCTTTTGTCTTGTAGTGTGTAGGGATTTCATTCTTTAGCATTTATTACAGTCTTAAACATACTTCTTAGTGTCTGTTCTCATCTGTAACTACTAGAACTCTCTCTAGATCATTTCAAGCATCTTCTTATACTCTAAATGTTCTACAAGTAGGGAATCATAATATTCCTTCAGAACCATTAGTACAAGGTCTAAGAGAATATATATCTTCAAATTTCTACACATATAGTTATCTCTAATAAGTATACTAGCTAGGTACTCCTCTCCTTTGTCTAATAATTCCTACTAAGCATCCTGGATTTTTTACAGAATGACCTTACTACCTGTATACACTATTCCTCTTAACTAGGAATCTTTAATAAAGGTAACATCTTTGTTATCATACTCTCTCTTATTAAATTAAGGACTTCTAGACAGTGTATCTACTTTTGCAAGTGTTTTTCCAGGTTTATACATTAAAATAAAGTCATAGTCTGTCAGTTCCATTCTCTAGCAAGCCTGTCTGTAGTTTAACTTGTAGGAAGCCTTAAAGTATGTCAAATTAGTATGGTCAGACTATACTTCAAAGGTTTGTCTTACTCTCAACAAGTACTAACACTAGTCCTTAATAGTTTTAACAATAGTAAGCATTTCTTTATTATAGATCTTATAATTTCACTCTGTAGGGTTTAGAGATTAAGATCTGAATACTATAGGACACTATACACTATTTTGCTTTTGAGAAAGGACTGCTCTAAGTGTGTAATTAGACAAATCAGCTTCTACTCTAAAGAGATCATACTTATTTAGAATTGTAAGGACAGGTTGTAAGCTCAATTGTCTCTTAAGCTCTTCTATAGCCTCTCTTTACTCATTTCCCCAAGTAAATAGAACATTCCCAGTTAGCTTAGTGAGTGGACAAGCTATTTTGCTATAGTCTTTGATGAATCTTTAATACTAGTTGTAGAAACTAGTAAACTGTTGTAATTGTCTTAAGTTCTTTGGTTCTAGCCATTCATTAATAGGCTTTACTTTTTTCAGGTGCATTCAAATCTTATTGTTCCTAATAATGTGTCTAAGATACTTAGTAGTAGATCTCTCAAATTCACACTTCTAGGACTTAAGGAACAAGTGATTCTCTTGTAAGATTGTAAAAACCCTTTAAACTAGGTGTCTATACTCTTTAATATTTTTAGAATAGATGAGAATATTGTTTAGATAGACAACAACTGATCCCTCATTAATTAATTCACTGAAGATATTGTTTACAAAGCTCTAGAATGTAGTAGGAGCATTTGTGAGACTAAAGAACATGACTGTAGGCTTAAACAATCCTAAATTTGTTCTGAAAGCTGCCTTCTACTTATCACCCTTCCTGATTCAAATATTATAGTATTCCCAGCATACATTAAGCTTTGTAAAGTACTTAGAATCCTTGACCTTGCCTAGAAGCTCTTGAATTAAAGGTAGAGAGTACTTGTTCTTAATAGTACCTTCATTAAGCTTTCTGTAATCTTGAATCAGTCTCAAAGATCCATCCTCCTTCTTAATAAAGAAGAAAGGTAATACTATAGAGGACTTTGAATATTGAATCCTTTCTAAAGCCAGATTCTCAGAAATAAAATCCTTGAGTATATCTTGTTCTCTAGGAGCTAGAGAGTACACTTTACAATCTGTAACCTTAAAATCCAGCTTTAGATTAATAGTATAGTCCTAAGATTAATACTCTAGTAATTACTCAAAGGATTCTTTACTAAATACATTCTTGTATGCTTCAAGATAAGGAGGGATTGTAAAAACCAGGGTAGGATTGTTATTAGTTCTCCTTAGGTACTCTAGAACATCTGAATACATCTCTAGTTCATTCAAGGATATAGAACAACTGTTTAGACATTTAGTAAAGGACATAATACCTTATTCCTGATCAATTTCTGGATTATACTTGTTTAACCAATCATATTCTAGAAAGATATTACTTAATACTAATGTAGTAACTGTCAGACAAATTGTCTCTGTATACACTTTAACAGAGAGTTCCACTTCAACATAGTCCTTTAGAAGACCTCCATTATTGCTTGTACTATTAGTATTAAAGACTGGGAAAGGATTCTTAAAAGGATATGTTGTTAACTTGTTGTTCTTAACAAAACCTGTATCTATATATAATCCAGTACACTCTGAATCAATTAGAGTATGTGTATTAATGAGTCTATAATCTGTTTTAATTGTCAAGAACATATCTAGTTGCCTTCTAGTGCTAGAGCAAATGTACAAAGCTTTCCTAGGAGAAACTGAGTCTACAAGTCTATAAAGAATGTCCAAAACTGTTCCTACACTTTCTACCTCTTTACAGACTTTAGAATCAATAGGTTCATTAAAGAAATAAGAGTCTTTACTGTCTAGAGTGTTATAGTGTAAAAAATAATTGTCTATATTTGATTTAGATGTCTAGCATTAATTATTTACATAACAATAACTCTGTTCTAACTCTTTCTCAGACAATACAGTGTCTATGCCTGAGGATTGACAAAAGACTCCTCTTCCTTAATTTGTTCCTCATCTGATTCTTCATCTATAAAGTCCCCTTCCTTTAACTCCTACATTGCCTCTACAAAAGTAAACCTTTCCTTAAGTTCTATAACTCTGAGAATCATCCTAACTCTTTAATACTAAGAAGGACAAACTCTAGCAAAGTGACTAATCTCTCTACAAATGTAACAAGCTTAATTCTTCTTTATATTGTTAATCAAGATGTCTATTGGTTCTTTAGCTCCTAAGAATGTTTTTCTATTAAGAGTTGACCTGAAAGGATGTAGGGTCAATTGAGGATTTGTCTGTACATTTAGGACTTTAGAATGTGTAGGGGAATTGGATTGAGGAGAGTTGTGAGCCTTGTTGAGAAGATTGAAGTACAGACAATTGTCAGATTGACTACTAGAGAGTCCCCTACATGTAAGAGTCTCTCTGAGTCAAGTTTTATTGTTATTAATCTGAATTGTATACTTTTTCCATTCATTATAAGTATCTAAGTCTAGTAATAGACACATTAACTAACAAAGTACTTTAGGATTAAAAGTATACTAAAGTAAATCAATTAATATAGAGTTATATACTTTACCACTTAGTCTAGCTTCAGTCTTTAGAATCTCAAACTGCTGGAAAAATACATCTACAGAGTGATTTCCTTGCTTGAGTTGTCTGAGCTTCTAGATAGCAGTTTCTTTCTTACTAGGGTCATTAAATGACTTCCCTAGTTACTCTATAAACTCTTAGAATGTTTGTATACAAAGGATTTCACCCTTATTGTCTGTGTTTTGAGTAACCTAATTTTCTACTTATACAGTAGCTGTCCCTTCCTTTAAATAAGAAAGTACAAAGAGTATCTTCTTTTTACTGTTGTAGAAGGCTCTTTCATTAGTTAGGATATATAGTAAACATTCCCTTTTAAAGTCCTAATAATCCTTGCCTCCTTTGTACTCTCTGAGAGTAGTAGTAATCTTTCCCAGGTTTCTAGCTAGAGTATAGTGTATTACTATAGTAACAGCTTGACTAGTAGCTTCTGTAATTAATTGAGAGACTGAATCTATGTCTAAGTATATATATACACTTTACTAGAGTTGTACAGGCTCATAAGGGAGTGTAGGAGAGTTTCCTGAAGGATTTGACATTGTTCTTAAGGCTAGCTCTGATGAATCAACTTCTAAAGCACTAAATACTCTTTCAAATGCTTGAGCAAGCTCTAAAACGTCTGATTATTTGTTAGAGGCCAGTGTGAATGATTATAAACAATGTCTAAGTTCTAGGGACAGTTCCTTCAACTAGTTTGCTACTTAAGCAACTTTGATCTTTTAGTTTTAAAACTCTTAAACTACTTATATACACTCTGTTCTAAGTACAATCTAGTGACTCTTATCTAATAACACTAAATAACTGTAAGACAATACTAGACTTTTAGACTGTAAGGTCCTTAAAGGCATTACTACTTGAGAGAGACTCTAGTCAACTAGCAAACAAAGGTTAGGGATTGAGCTTTACAAGTAGTAAGTTAAAAAGTGTTTAGAAAAGAGTGTAGCTATACAAATTATAAAGACAACACACAAACTCAAAAGAGTGAAAGAGAGCAAAGGATGGCAGCAATTCAACCT
>NW_006760397.1:239456-241787 GCF_000271605.1 Fomitiporia mediterranea MF3/22 | reverse complement strand
TGAACCTCTTGTTAGATTTATACTTTGGCCTTTTACCTTAAGGATTTCTTCTAGTACAATTCCTAGCCATATGTCCTTTTTGCCCACATTTGAAGCATGCCATTTCCTTACCTTTTGTTATCCTGTCAATTTCCATTAGTACTCTATAATAATCACTAGAAGGTTTATATTCTTGTCTAAATGTTTTTGTGTGTACCATTCCTCTCTCTAGACTGAGAGCTGTATCTGTCTATTCCTTAAATGTCCATTCTGTATAACCAGGGATAGTAACCAACTGTTGTAATTTGCTAGGGTTTAATCCATTCTTATATAAATGGATTGTGACAGGATTCCTTCCATTTGTCCCTGGTTTATACTCACTAGGTAGGTAGGCTAATATTCTCTTGAATGTTTCATTGTATTCCATAATTGTTAGTTTTCCTTGTCTCAAATTGTGCATTTGAGTTTGAGCTGTCTCTGTAGAATCATAGTATTTTCTACTTGCTTCTCTCAGATCAGTTAAAAATGTATTATAATCTTTCCAGATTTCTGGAACTAAGCTTTTTCCTTTTGTCACAAATGATATTGCCTTTCTATTCATGTGACTTACTATTTTCCCTCTTAAGTATAAGATTACTGTTTCTACTTTATCTAAATCATTTGTAATGTTGTAATGTCTGAAGTGTATTACTAGATTTGTTTTAAACACTTCTAGATCTTCCCCTTTCTGTCCTGAGAACTTTGACAGTTTCAGGTTGATTTTTCTTGTTCCCTCCATATTACTCTTTTTCTAGTTACTAGATTCTGAATTTAGTGTATAAGAGTCTGATGAACTTGACTCTGAACTAGTACTACTTTGATAGGTCTGATACAACCAACTATAATAATCCAATGTTAATGTACCTTCTACTATAAAGGTATCTAGTAACATAGACTGTTCAATTTCTTCAGCTGTCTGGCTTTCCTGAGTAATAATTTCTGACTGACCTTGAAGGCTTCTAAGGGATCCTGGTAGACTATCTGGATGTTGTGTTTCAATTCTACTATAGTCTTGAAATGTTTGGATTCCTCCCTGTATTGTGTTAACAAGCTCTTCTTCTTCAGCTGAAGAACCTGATAGTTCACTTTCTTGATTTTCTTGGACTGTGTCTTCTTGGGTGAAATGTTCTTGTCTCTAAGAGTATTAAGTATTAGAAGTACTTTCTTCTCTCCTGTCACTTTGTTGTTCCTCTCTACTAATATTTTGTAATATAGTAGTTAGGTTGAATTGTGACTGTGCCAACCTGTTCAGGTATACTTGTGATATTCCTGATTCAACTTGTACTTCTTGTACTCTGTTAGTAAGGTCCTGTATCTTGTCTAAGATTTCCTGTAGCTTTGTATGAATATTAAAGATATTCAATCCCTGTGTATCTAGATCTGATTGTATCTGCTCCAGCTTTTCTCCTTATTGTTCTGATTGTATAAGACTACACAAGTATGTAATTTCCCCTTGTATAGTTCTATAATGTATGTCTTGACTTTGAGTAGACCTGATTATTCTATTAAGACCTAAGAATTATTGTATCCAAGTCTTTGTCCTTGTAATTCAAAGGCTATAATAGGTCCCCAATTTATTTGAATAGGAGTGGCTAGAGTGTGAACCTCTTCTTTGAGCCAATCTTGTACTGTTCCCCAATTGACTCTTCCTCTTACTCCAAGTATATGTAACAAGGAGTGTTCCTACAAATAGTAGGAATATGAGAATGGTTGAGGGATTGGATAATAGAGGGCTGTATGATAATAGGCTTCTACCTGTGCCTAGTACTAGTTGTTGTATGTGTAATGTTCTAATCCTTTCCTTGATCTGATACAAAGCCACTTTTATAGCTTGTTAACTTTGTTTAGTATAATATTGTAAAAGTTACTTACTTTTGTAATATCTGGATATCCTTGTTCTAGTGCAAGTAATACACTGTGTAACAGATTACAATGTTGTTATAATGTGTATAGATAGTCTGAGTATCCTTGGATTTGTTCAATCCAGACTTGTTGATTGATAGGAGTGCCTACTGTATAGGTAACAGTTGATACTACTCTTCCTTGCTTAAAAGAGTCTAAAGGAATTTCCTCCTGTATCCAAAATGGTATTCCTTTGATACCTCCTAGTATCAACACTTGTTCCTGTGTATAAGCTACTAAGTAATCAAGAACTAGTAGCACTTCTTGATTAATCTTTCTTTTCTTACTACAAAAGAAAGTTACTTGTCTTAACAACTGTTCTAAGTAGTAGAGTAATTTATCTACCCACTTTGAATGTTAATTATTAAGGTTAGTTAATATTATAAAGCAAGTATTAGAGTTAATGTACCT
>NW_006760397.1:226050-238045 GCF_000271605.1 Fomitiporia mediterranea MF3/22 | reverse complement strand
TAGAGTATAAAATAATAGAAAAATAAAGTAACAAATGAGTAAGAGACAATATAGAATTAATAGGATGGTAAATCAGTTTAATAGTTCTTTAAGAAAGTAAAAGGTATGTTTATAAAGGAAGTAAGGAATACTTAAACAAGTAGTAGCTCAGTTTAAGCAAAACCAATCAAGTAGCAGCTTGGATTAGGCAGATTAGGCAGATTAGGCAGATTGAGTAGGAGGAGTAACTAAGTAGTAACTTAAGTTAGGGAAAAGTTGAGTAGTAGCTCTAACTATGTGTAGAACAAATTGAACAGTAGTTCAGACTCAAAGGAGAGTAGAATTGGATAGAACAGATAGTCAAGTAATAGCTTGGACTAGGAGGATATTAATCAAGCAGCAGCTTGGACTAAGAGTAGTATTAAGGTAGAGATGAGTTTTTTGACTCTTATGTTAGGAGAGATGTGTTCTCTAGGTTGATAGTACTCTCAAACTGTGAATATAGACCTGTAGCCCTTGATCCAACTATATTCCCAAAGCTACTAGCTAGGATTTATACTAAGAGAACAAGTAGAAATATGAGAAGAGTCAAAAAACTAAGGAACTACTGTATCTACAGACTACTTTTTATAATAACTGAATAACAAGTGTAAAGTAAGGAATAAAACTTGAGAATAAGATTAAAGAAATAATAAAGACAAATATTGCAAAACCAACAGGCACATTAGAGGCCAGGAAGAATTAACAGAACATTACACATTAGAGAATATAGACTAAGAGACTATTACACAAGAAAGGTGCAAGTTACTATATTAGGCAAGAAATGAATTGGCTGTGTTATAATTGTGTACACTGTCTCACATCTCTGTAGCTCCCTCCTACACTCAATACTAAAACAATCTCTATGAAACTTTGTAGGACAATAGATAAGATGTTAAGAATTATGAAAATCTAGTACTAATGTTAGTATTTTGCAAAACTGACAGAGATATGAAGGAAATGAAATAGGTCTAATTCTACAATCCTAACATTGTATAGTTTAGTATATATATATGTATAAGGTCAGACTAGTCCTATAGTCTTAATCTTGTTTACTCTAGATAGTCCTGTACTCTTAGACTCACTCTATATACTCTACACTTGTCTTACTCTCTTAGTCTGCCTAATTTACAAGGTTCTAACTATGTTCTAGTACTTACATTCTACTATTCCTATTGTATAGAATAGTTATAGTCTGGGTCCCCTTACTAAGCCTCTGAGTCTCCTCTATACTGTTGCTAACATCAGATTAAGACTACTTATTACTACTCTACAACTGTCCTACATTTCAGACATTAGTACTAACTGTTGTACTAATCTCTTCTATTTGTTCTAACCTTTTTACATTTTTAAAATTTAAGCTTTTAAACCCTTTTTAAACTTTTACCACTCTTCTTCTATTCATTACCCCTTTTAGTATAGTGTTGATTCCTTTATAGTATAGACATAAATACTCTCAAGCCTACTACTGTCCCTACAATCCTGTCTAACTAGTAGTTACAGGCTAAACTTGGTCAATATGTTTAGACCTTTATCTAAGAGGCTCTTACTAACTATATACTCTCAACCTAGCTAGAACCTGTTCTAACAGTTCTAGAGCCTACTACCTACTCTAGAAAGAAAGTGTATATAGTCTACCTATTAGACTTCAATAGGTAGTACTTTAAAAACTTCTAGTACTAAGTCAAACTGTATATGACTACTACCTTAGCTAACCTAACCTTAAATCTTAATTAGGTCCTATTTGTCCTCTCCTTTATGAAAGAAGGCAATGTAGTCACTTAGGCTCAGAACTAGATTAAAGGTTATTAGATTAGAAGTCTGATCTGACTCTAGAATAATGAGTTGTACTCAGGATTCATAAGATAGTTCTGAGCTTTCTTTATTAATCTGAACAAGAAACACAATGTACAGAGTAAGCTTGTATTATTATGACAGGGCAAACATTCTACTAATACCTTCTTTCAAGAGTTTAATATCCTGGCCTAGAAGGTAGGATTTGTACTTAGGTTTGATAATGTTCTTATTAGAATGCTTGAAAAATTCCTCTACTTAGAACTGGTTAACAAAATTCTTAGAGTGACTCTAGAACTAACCACTTATATTAAATGGAAGACTTATACTATCTCCTTCAACCAAACAGTCTCTCAGATGTGTTAGGTCTGTGTAGAACATTCTTATATACATTCAACTCTAACAGTTCTAAGCTCTTAGATTAGTCTGTCTATAACTCACAATCAATCTATTCTGATAGACATTAGAGAAGTCTGAAAGTAAGGAGCATACTTTGCCTGTAGAAAGTCAGAGTACTAAATTAAGGACTGTCTGTAGAAGTAACAGTATATCTGTCAGATCATTAGAGTAATAATGAGTAACAAGCAGGATTTGTAGAGAGAAGCTTTCTCTACAGTCCTGAAAGTTACTTTAGAACTCCTAAACTCTGACTATATACTCTAGGATTTTATAAAGGCCTAACAGTAAATATAGTACTGAAGGACTATGACTCAGATTTATTAACAACTACTTTTGATTCAATAGACACTGTAGAATTAGAAATAAATAAAGTAAATCAAGTAAACTATTTATTAACAAAGAACAATTGTTATTCAACACAGAAAAAGTTAAAAACAAAAGTAGATAGTTCTCTTATTTCTTTTGATTCTTCTCTTTACACTTTACCTGAGTTTAAATCTGTACAATCTAACCTGCTAATTCTGTATTCTGAGAACCTAGAACATTCAGAACACTATCTAGCCCTGTTTACCACTCAGTAGTTTGTCTGTAGTATCAAGTAGGAATAGTCTCAACTGAGTTTGTAGTTGAGAACATAAGTCTGTCCTTGTTGAAAGAGAGAGGTTAATAAGGAAATGTTAGTGTATATACTTACTCTCTTAGACAATAAGACTGTACAAGCTGTATGTTCCCTTCAGAATATGTAGTAATTCATCTAAGAATGTTCTGAGTACTAGCTTCAGGTCTCTGTCCTCTTGGCTCCCTTCTTAGAATCCTCCTAGATCCAAACAATAGTTCTGGTAAATAGTAAGTGTACTAATTCATACATTAATAAGGCCTTTATGTAGGAATACTATCTCTCTACTTAATGTATTCTGCTTCTAATTCTAGTTTACAATACAGACAGAACTCTGAACTGAAATAGTTGAATTACTAAGTTTGTTCAACTACAGATGACTATTTGGGATTATGAGGAAAGTATTAAGTTTAGAGTTACTAACCTTAGAAAGACAAATGTTTTTATTAGATTTGAATAGCTTAAGGCTTACAACCCTACTATTAACTAGTTAGAGTAGACACTTGTATTTGATCAGTATTCTAAGTCTTGTAGCTACCTTATACTACTGTTCTAAGTAGATACAGACACTCTTAATACTACTGACAGTTCTAAAGAAGGTGACCAGTTGTTCTTTTTCAACTAGGATAAGTATGTAGACATATACTCTAGCTGAGACAGAATAGAGTTAATCTAAAGGACTTCTAAAATATTACTAGTCTAGAACCCTCTTAGAACAACTCAGTTCTAGGATACACACAGAGCTAGCCTACTAGACTTTGTCTAAGAGTTCCCTAAAGTCTTTAGTAAAGAGGAGTTTGACCAGCTCTCTAAACATTACTCTTAAGACTATACAATTGAGTTGACTAAGAGTTTCTAACTCAAGGATTATAAGGTCTACCTACTTAACAGGGACAAGCAGGAAGTACTTAATAAGTTCCTCTAGGAAAATCTTCAGAACAGCTGGATCCAACCTTCAAAGTCCCTCATAGCCTCTCCTTTCTTCTTTGTCAAAAAGAAAGATAAGAAGCTTTACCTAGTCTAGGACTATTATTACCTTAATAAGAGTACTATCAAAAATAAGTACTCACTCTCTCTGATCTAGGAGCTCATTAATAAGACACATACATTCTGGGTTTTCATTAAGCTAAACATTTGATGAGAATATAATAATATTCAGATCTAAGAGAGAGATAAGTAGAAGACTGTGTTTTAAACTAATTGTAGACTGTATAAACTAACTGTAATGTTCTTTAGACTTACTAACTCACTTACAACATTCTAGTCCTTTATAAATCACATCCCTACAGATCTGATTAACTCAGAGCATGTTAGTGTGTATCTAGATAACATTCTGATCTTTACTCAGATGGTTGAGTACTACTACTAGCTGATCCAAGTAGTTCTATAATAGCTCTGAAATAATAAACTGTTTCTCTAAGAAGTAAAGTACTCTTTTACACAGGAATCAGTAGATTATTTGAGCTTTGTAATCAGAGGGAGAGAGGTCTGTATGGATTCAGTAAAGGTAATTGTAGTTTGTAACTAGTTATAATCTTAGAACCTGAAACAGGTTCAAGTATTCCTTAGGTTTGTAAACTACTACTAGTACTTTATTCAAGACTTTAGTACTATTGCCTGGCCCCTTCACAATCTTACTAGCAAAGGTGTTTTATAATAATAGAACACTTAGGAACAATCTGCTTTCAAGTCTCTTAAGTAGACTATTACTAGTAAACCTGTGTTAGTAGTTCTGACAGTTCTAGACAAGTTCTGAGTTAAAGCTAACTCCTCTGACTTTACAAATAAAGTAGTATTGTCTTAGTTCATTAACAGAAAGTAGTGTCTAATAGTGTTCTAATCAGAATCCCTCTCTGTAACTGAACAGAACTACTCTATTTATAATAAGAAACTTCTTACAATTGTCTGTTCTCTAGAGAAGTAGTATTAATATCTCCTCAGTACTACTCAGAAGTTTGAGATTTAGAGTGATCACCTTAATCTCTAATACTTCCAGGCACCTCAGAAGCTTAACTACTGTTAGGCCTAATAAATGTTGAAACTGTAAAACTATAACTTTATACTAACTCACAAACCTAGAAAGTAAATAATAAAAGCTGATCTACTCTTAAGACAAGTAGGTTATGAAAGGGGGGAGAATGATAACAAAAATCTTGTTCTCCTTAACAATTCCCTTTTTGCATCTAAGACAATCTGAGAGATCTGACTCAAGTCTAAGAATATTGATTTTGTCACTTATATACAGTAAGCTCTAAAACACATACAGGACCAGGTTATAGTAAAGTAACTAGAGAAGTAGGCTAGGGACTGGGAGGAGGATAAGGATGGACAGATCTACTAGGAAGGCTGATTGTATGTTCTGAAGGATTGAAAGCTGTAAAAGGATATTGTCTAAACTTATTATAATAATCTGACAGTAGAACATCTAGACAGACACAAAATGTAGGAACTTATTACTCAGAACTACTAGTAGCTAGGAATGTAGAGGGAAATCCTAAAGTACATAAGTAGTTGTAATATGTGTTAGTAAACTAAGTCCTACTAGACAAGGGTTCAGACTCCTCTACATCTGTATTAGATTCTAGATCACTCTTAGGAAGAAGTCTTAGTAGACCTGATTAGTAAACTACCTGAGTCTTAGAGCTACAACACTATCTGTATAATTGTTAATCAGTTCTCTAAGCAGATTCATATAGTTCTGACTCAAACAGAACTCACTTCCAAAAGTATAGTGTGTATCTATTAGAACTATGTCTTCTAGTTGTACAGACTCTTTCAGAAGCTTATTTATGATTACAGACTGTAATTTGAGTCAAAATTCATGTAGGACTTATACACACTTCTCAGAATCTAAGAGAACCTCTCTACTACATATTACTTATAGACTAATAGTCAAACTGAGTAAGTCAATTAGGAGATTAAACTCTACCTTTAAATGTTTATTAATCATTAGTAGTCAGACTGGTCTGAATGGTTAACACTAGCAGAATTTGTACACAATAACTAGTAGTACTCTACTATAGAACAGTCTCTGTTCTTCCTTAACTATAGAAGGTATCTATATTAAGAGACTGTTCTAAGCTGGAATAAGAGTTCCAAATCTGTAACAGACTTTACTGAGTGAATGTACAAGACTAGGGAGAATGTGTAAGCTCTTTTAGAGTAGGTAGTATAAGTTATGAAACAGAACTATGATTAGAAGAGATCTATAGTTAAGGATTACTAGTCTAGTAACAAAGTAATACTAGAAGCTACTAATTTGACTATAGATTGTTTAATAAAGAAGTTGGACAATAAGCACTTCAGACTCTTTGTTATTAAGAAGAAGGTCAGTACCTCTGTCTACAAACTTTAACTCTTAATAACTTAGAAGTGTATACATTCAGTGTTTAACAAGGTTCTATTGTCTTAGTACTATGACTCAGGTTTTCCTTTGTAACAAAAACCCCTACTACCTCTACTAGAACTAGTCAGTTCTGAACTGGAATACAAAGTGGAGTATGTGACTAATACTAAGTTAGTACACAGAAAGCTTAAGTTTCTTGTTTACTAGAAAGGGTATTTGGTTGAGGAATATACTTAGGAACCTACTAAGAATCTTACTCATACTACTAATACAATTTAGGACTTTTACAGACTTCATCCAGGTACTCTATACTAGCTCTACCTTATAGATTTCTAGGCCCTACTGTTCTGACCTATACTTGAGCTACTTACTAAGTCTAATGTCTACCAATTAGGACAATTGGTTTTAGAGAGAGGGTAATGTTACAATCTAATACTTTCTTTCCTAGAACTCTCAGTTCTGATCACAGAACTCAGGACTTCCATCTCTTGAGTATACAGTATATAGACTATATACAGACTGATTTACACAGTAACCCTTATTACTACTCCTTTCTACCTTGTTACTTATTACCTTTGTCTATCCTTTCATTCTTTGTTCATTCTTTAGACTCTTACCCTTTACTCCTTTATCCTCTCATTCTTCATTCCTTGTAGCTCATCATTCCCTGAGTACTCTTGTGTAGTTTAGTATATATATATGTATAAGGTCAGACTGATTCTATAGTCTTAATCTTGTCTACTCTAGATAGTTCTGTACTCTTAGACTTACTCTATATACCTTACACTTGTCTCACTCCCTCAGTCTGCCTGATCTACAAGGTTCTGACTATGTTCCAGTGCTTGCATCCTACCATTCCTGTTGTATAAGATAGTTGTAGCCTGGGTCCCCTTACTGAGCCTCCAGGTCCCCTCTACACTGTTACTAACAATAAGTCTTGTACTCTCTACTTAACACTTTATATTACTACTATAAGACTATACTACACTATCTTACACTAATACTACATATTTACAATAGACTCTCTGAGTACTCACAATATGTACACCTTAAACAGAACTGAACCAAACCTATTTACATCTTTGTAACAGACAAGTAGGACAAATCTGACTTACTATAAACCTACTAATGTTCTTAAACACATTAGACACAACATTGCTCAGCTAAAAGACACATCCAGATTCAAAATATGGAAGTACTAGATCAACTCTACTATTACAGTAACAGACTATATATACTTGTTCACAAATGAACCAAAGCCTGAAGATATTAAGGTTGTACATATAATTTATACATTAATAATTAATAAAGTAGTAAATCATATAATGATTAACTTTATACATACTAGAATATTGATTAAAACTCTTATGAGTGGATTAGAAGAATACTTCAACCCTTATACAGTTATGTGTAAAGCATACAATGAGTCTTTACTATTTAAATACAATAATCATGTTAAAAACTTTAGACAAACACTTAATAAGTTAGAACAGATATATGTGTAGCTTGTAGCAGACAATTTAAAACCTACAGACACTATGTACACTACAACTCCTTCCAAATATAGTAGTACTATTACAGCTCTGAAACAAGCTCAAGATATGTTTTACAACAGAAAACCCAAATCTAAGTATTAATCTATAAAGCTGTAAAGACTTATTACAGTACTATGTCAAGTGTTTAATGATTTTTGCATTAAAAATCCTATACAATACAATAATAACAAGCTTACAATACACAGACAGGCAAATATATTTTGTACAAAAGATAAAAAGTGTAGAAATAAAGGAATTAACAAGAATACAAGTAAATCAACCTCTGTATTAAAATGCTACAATTATGACAAATCAGGGCACTTCTCCTGTGATTACTGGAAGTCACTGACTTAATCAATACTAGATGCCTGAGCCAAAAAGTCTAATCCTTTAGCTAATACAGTAAAAGTAACAGAAGCAAAGCTTGTACTAGTAGTAACTATAGTGTATATAAGTGTATATACTAAACAAGTACTAGAAGTTGAAATGATAGAGATACTAGCCTCTCAGCAGGCAAATATTATTGCAAACACAAACAAAAACAACCCATTTACAAATTAGATATATTATAATAATATTTCAGACAAAAATAACACATTAATAAATAAATATATTCTTAATACAATCAATATAATTGATTCTGGTGCAACAATACATACTATACTGTATTACTTTCATCTTACAAACATACAAAACATATCCCTAGTAACAGTTACACTCACAAACAAATTAATAGTAGCTCTTACAAAGGCTAGAGATATGATTATTAAAATTAAAAAGGGAAATTCAGGAATACACATAATCCTGTAATTAATAAAATAATGTTGAAAAATGTTTATTATCATTCAGATTTAAACTTTTCACTTATAAGTCAAGTGTTATTATGTAACAACAGTTTCGTATTCATGTTTGAACAATTGAAATACATTATTTATTACAGACAACATGAAATAGAAACAATTAAACTCAAAAACAACCTATATGTGTTAAGAAACACTCATTATATAAATTCCATGAGTAGAATTAGTGTTTACAATCTATATAAACATTTCAGTCATATCAGTTATAATTATATTAAATGTTTATTACAAAACAATATAACAATATAATTTCAAAAGATAACAGACTTTAATGAAAAAGAATGTGTTGATTGTATAAAAGCAAATATTAAACAAGTAGCACATCTAAAAACAAGATCTTTAGAAATAAGTGCAAATTACAGTAACATAATACACATAGATATAATAGGTCTAGTATCCTATAAAGGATATAAAAATATACAATATCTATTAACATTAGTTAACAATACAACACATTGAGTATCTTTTTTAAAGTTACAGACAAAGGACAATACATATACTCAGTATGTTTAATAGAGCACAAACATATTTACACAATATGGAATACAAATAAAACAATTGCAAAGTAATAACAATAGAGTATTTTGTGAGAAATTCTTCCAGGAGTACTTAATTAGTTAAGGAACAAAATCCAGACTAATAGTAAAGTATACTCTGTAACAGAATAGAGTAGCAGAACAGACACATAAAACAATATTCAAACAAATATGTGCCTCTATTACTTTACAAAACATTCTATTATACTTATAGGTAGAAGCAACTATGTTACAAGTATATACAGTGGTGGACAAAAGTATTGTACAGTCATGTCACACCTCCTTTGTACTCAAATTTCTCAACAATGACAGCCTCAATTTCTATTGTGAAAAATGCTGTAGATACATAAACATGTAGACTAAACAAATATAACGAGTTTAAAGCATAGGGATTGAGTGGGGGATTGATTGCATGTGAGAAAGAAAAAAAGTGTGGTGTAGTTCTTTTGTTGTTTGCCCTTGTCTGGAAAGAATTAGCTGTAGAAAAATGAATACTCAATGAAATCCTTACCTAAAAATTAGTACTTGGTGTGGCCTCCTCTGACTGTCAAAAGAGCAGAAACACAGCAGGGCATACTTTCAAAAAGGGTGTCCAAAGCATGTTTCAGAAAGTTCTCCCATTCCTCCTGAAGTGCTAACCACAGCTTGTTCAAATTTGATAGTAGAGGGCTCCTAGAATGTACAAGATCATCCAATCTGTCCCATACATGCTCTATAATGTTCATATCAGGGCTATAGGAGGGCCAAGAGATCTGACAAATCTTCTTCTTCTAAAACCAGGCTTGTACAGCCTTAGACTTGTGTTTTGGATTGTTATCCTACTGGTAAAGCACTCCACCCTTCCCTGTTGACCTCAACTTATACTTCCTAAGACTCATAGGAACATTCCTGTCAAGAATATCTACATAGTCACTTGTATCCATTCTCTCTACAACCTTGTGAATAGTACTCATACTCTCTCCTATAATACACCCCTAGACCATAATGTTTCCACCCCCATGTTTGACTGTTTTCTTGATAAATCTAGAGTTTAGAGCCTGGCCAGGCTTAAAGTATGTATATTAACATCCATCAGACTTAAATAGTATGTATTTTGACTCATCTGAGAAAACTACCCTTTTCTAGTCATTAACAGTCCAATGAATATATACTATTGCCCACCTCCTCCTCTTCTCCATTTGGTCCTTCTTTAAGTAGGGCTTAGGCCTCCTAACCTTACAAATAAGTCCTTGATCCTTTAATTGCCTTTGAATTGTATAAGTAGAGACATGAGGAAAGGCCTTTTTTTGTACCTCTATAGTGTTTACAGCCTCAGTCCTAACTAACATCCTAGTAGCATCCCTACACTCTCTCTCATTCATAATACATGGTTGACCTGACTTAGATTGTACATAATAGTAGTCAGGGAAATTAATGTATTGTTTGATTGTTCTTGAGACAGTTGTTTGGTGAATTTTGAGTTTTTGAGCAATATTGTAGGGTTGGATTCCTTGTTTGTGCCACTCTACAATTTGGCATATTTTTTGTAGCAGAAGTATAAACCATAGCAAGAGGTATAGGATGTAAAAGAAAGCAAAGGAATTGAGCAAGAATTCAGCTAGATATGATGAAAAGACTAGGGTAGGGAGGACACACCAAAAGAATTACACATGACTTTTTTCAGCAATTTTGAGGTCATTTTTTTTCAGCTCAATTTTTACACATAAGACTTATATATTATTGTAGCTAGTATGTTATACTATATAAAAGTGATTTTTAATAATATTTTTGTAATGTGGAAGGGTAGTAGGATATAAAATGGTAGGAGGTGACAGAAGTGTGTAATACTTTTGTCCACCACTGTACTTACAACAGAACTCTCTAAAGAGTAATAGAATATGTAACTCCTTATTACAAACAATACAGACACAATGCTAGTATTGATAACATACACAAATTTGGTCAATACATTATAATACAGAATGAAAACCTATTTAAAATAACAGACAGAGGTTATTACAAACAATAGATAGGTTTTAATAATAATTCTAAAGGTTATGTTATATAGTATGATAGAAAAATAACTATCAAACAAAATATACAGTTTCTCAACACAAAACCTTCACAAATTGAAGAGGACTTAGAAGAAACCTAAGGAAACAAATTGGATATTGAGGGGGATACTAATCCATCCAAATCTAAAGGGCTAGATGACAGAAACAATTACTACAGCTAAGTATACAAAGAACAGACACACATTAAAACAAAATCCAAAAGAAACAAGATAAGTTTGAATGCTCCAAACACTTGTTTTAAAAGGACAGACACTCTCAAAACTCTAGCAAACAAATGACCAAGCCCTAAACCTTCCAGAAATGGTTATAAACCTGAATCCAGAGAAGGGGAATATTCTCAAGTAATTAAACATCTTCAATACATTTCTCTAGAACAAAATGATCTAAACTATTACTCTAGAACAGCTCTGCATCTACAACAGAACCTTAGTACATCCTTGGAAGACAAGGAAACACTTTCTGAAAAAGTAAATTACTAACAGAAAATACAAAACAAATGAAAGTTAGTAAACAACACACAATCTAACAAATCCAATCAAGAATCTAACAGAACTACACAACTACAGTACTCTACTTGAAAGCACAAAACTGTAGAATGTTTAGATGAAACGAATTTACCTAGTAAATGCTCAAAAGGTCTATCATACATTGACAAAACAAATATTATAATTTATCTTAATGAATTTAACAACCTACATACAGAAATAATGGTAGATCTATTATTATATAAAGAAGTAATCAATAGAAGTGATTGTAAGCTTTAGAATAAAGCTATAGACAATGAAGTACAACAATTAATACACTCTAATATGTGAGAGACAGTATATTTGTTAGGAA
>NW_006760397.1:216811-223680 GCF_000271605.1 Fomitiporia mediterranea MF3/22 | reverse complement strand
GAACTATATGCATGCTGACTCTTGCTACTACCCTTCCTTACTTCATCATTCCATTCCTTTGACTACCCCTTCATTCTTTGTATCATTCTATGGTCTCTTACCCTTTATCCATCCCTTCATTCTTTGTACCTTTATCTTTGACATTCCTTTCTTTCATTCTTCATGGCTCATCATTCTTAGTGGCTCATGCTCCCTGAGTGCTCTTGTGTAGTTTAGTATATATAGGTGTACAAGATCAGACTAGTCCTGTAGTCTTGATCTTGTCTACTCTAGGTAGTCCTGTACTCTTAGGCTCACTCTATATACTCTACTCTTGTCTCACTCTCTCTCTCTGCCTGTTCTACAAGTTCCAACTATGTTCTAGTGCTTGTGTTCTGTATTTCTGTTGTGTAGGATAGTTGTAGCCTGGGTCCCCTTGCTGAGCCTTCAGGTCCCCTCTACACTGTTGCTGACATTAGATCAAGACTACCCATTACTACCCTACAACTCTCCTATGTTTCAGGCATTAGTACTTACTGTTGTGTCAATCTCTTTCCTTTGTCCTGACCCTTTTACATTTTTAAATTTTAAACTTTCTAAACCCTTTTAAACTTTTGCTACCCTTCTTCTATTCCTTACCCCTTTTAGTTTAGTGTTGATTCCTTTGTAGTGTAAACATGGACCCTACTACACTAACTGCCACCCCTACTGTCCTGCCAGATCAGCAGTTACAAGCAGAACTAGCTCAATATGTGTAGACCTCTATCTAAGAGGCCTTTGCCAACCATGTGCCCCCAACCCCTTTGGAACCTGTTCCAATCGTTCTGGAAGTTACAACCTGTTCCAGAAAGAAAGTACATGTAGCCTACCCTTTGGACTTCAATAGGCAGCACTTTGAGGACTTCCAGTGCCAAGTTGAACTATACATGGCTACTGCTTCAACTAATCTATTCTCAGATCTCAATCACATCCTATTTGTCCTCTCCTTTATAAAGGAAGGCAATACAGCCACCTAGGCCTAGAACTGGATTGAAGGTCATTAGATTGGAAGCCTGATCTGACTTCAGAACAATGAGTTGTACTCAGAATTCATGGGGCAACTCTGTGCTTCCTTCATTGATCTGAATGAGAAGTGTAATGTGCAGAACAAGCTTGCATCTCTGTGACAGGGTAAACATTCTGCTAATGCCTTCTTTCAGGAGTTCAATATCCTGGCCTGGAAGGCAGGATTCATACTTGGGTTTGATAATGTCCTTATTAGAATGTTTGAAAAAGCTCTTCACCCAGAACTGGTTGATAAGATTCTTGGAATGATGCTAGAACTAGTCACCTACACTGAGTGGAAGATACACACCATCTCCTTCAACTAAGCTGTAGCTCAGATACATCAAGTCTGTACAGAACACTTACACATGTGTCTAGCTCTGACAGTTCTGAGCCCTTGAATCAATCTGCCTGTAATTCACAATCAATCTGTTCTGATAGACATTAGAGAAGCCTGAAAGCAAGGAGTATGCTTTACTTGCAGAAAGTCAGAGCACCAAATTAAGGACTGCCTGTAGAAGTAACAGCACATCTGTCAGGTTATTAGAGTAATGACGAGTGACAAGCAGGATTTGTGGCAAGAAGCCTTTTCTACAAATCCAGAAGTCACCTCAGAACTCCTAGACCCTGACTATGTACCCCAGGATTTTGTAGAGGCCCAACAGTGAATGTAGTGCTGAAGGGCTATGACTTGGATTTTTTAATGGCTACTTTTGATTCAATGGACACTGTAGGATTAGAAGTAAATAAAGTAAGAAAAGTAGAAAAAGCAGAAAAAGTAGAAAAAATAAATCAACAAAATTATTTATTAGAAAGAAAAAAGTTGAAAACAAAAGTAGATAGTTCTCCTATTTCTTCTGATTCTTTTGATTCTTCTCTTTGTACTTCATCCAAGTCTAAATCTGCACAATCTGACCTGCCACTTCTGTGTTCCAAGATCTCAGAACGTTCAGAATGTTACCCAGCCCTGTTCACTACTCAGTAGTTTGTCCATAGTATTAAGCAGGGATGGCCTTAGCTGAGTTCACAGCTAAGGACATGAGTCTGTCCTTGTTGAAAGAGAGAGGTTAATGAGGAAATGTTAGCACATATACTCACCCTCTCAGACAACAAGGCCACACAAGCTGTACATTCCCTTTGGAACAAGTAGCAGTTCATTCAAGGACGTTCCAGACACTAGCTACAGGTCCCTGTCCTCTTAGCTCCCTTCTCAGGATTCTGCCAGATCTGAACAATGGCTCTAATAGACAGTAGATGCACTGGTTCATGTATCAATGAGGCCTTTGTGTAGGAACACTACCTCCCTACTTAATGTGTTCTACTTCTAATCCTAGTATACAATGTAGACAGAACCCTAAACCAGAATAGTCAGATCACTGAGTTTGTCCAACTACAGATGACTATTCAGGATCATGAGGAAAGCATTGAGTTTGGAGTCACCAACCTTAGAAAGACAGACGTCTTTATTAGATTCAAATGACTCAAGGCTCACAACCCTACCATTGACTAGTTAGAGCAGACACTTGTGTTCAATTAGTGTCCTGAGTCTTGTAACTACCTTACACTACTGTTCTGAGTGGATGTGAACACTTCTAATGTTACTGACAGTTCTAATGAAGGTGACTGGTTGTTCTTCTTCAACTAGGATAGATATGTGGATACATATTCCAGTTGAGGCAGAATAGAGTCAATCTGAAGGATGTCTAAGACAGAACCAGTCTGGAACCCTCTCAGAACAACTCCACTCTAGAACACACACAGACTCAGCCTGCCAGATTTTGTCTGAGAGTTCCCTGAAGTCTTCAGTGAAGAGGAATTCAACCAGCTTCCTAAACACTGTCTCTAGAACCATACAATTGAATTGACCAAGGGTTTCCAACCTAAGGATTGCAAGGTCTACCTGCTCAACAGAGACAAGCAGGAGGTACTTGACGAGTTCCTTTAGGAAAATTTTCAGAACAGTCAGATCTGACCCTCAAAGTCCTCTATGGCCTCCCCTTTCTTCTTTGTCAAAAAGAAAGATGGGAAGCTCTGCCCAGTCCAGGATTATTATTGTCTCAATGAGGGTACCATCAAAAACAAGTACCTACTCCCCCTGATTCAGGAGCTCATTAATAAGACACATACATCCAGGGTTTTCACTAAGTTGGACGTTTGATAGGGATACAATAATATTCAGATCCAAGACAGAGATGAGTGGAAGGCTGCATTCTGAACTAATCATAGATTGTACAAACTGACTATAATGTTCTTTGGACTAACCAACTTGCCTGTAACGTTCCAGTCATTCATGAATCACATCCTTGTGGATCTGATTGACTCAGGGCACATTGGTGTGTATCTGGACAACATTCTGATCTTCACCCAGACAGTCAAGTACTATTACTGACTGATCCAAGCAGTTCTACAATGGCTCCAAGATAATAAACTGTTTCTCTAAGAAGTAAAGTACTCTTTTACACAGGAGTCAGTAGATTATCTGGGCTTTGTAATTAGTGGAGGAGAGGTCTGTATGGATCTGGCAAAGGTGACTGCAGTTTGGAACTGGCCACAACCTTAGAACCTGAAACAAGTCTAAGCATTCCTTGGGTTTGCAAACTACTACCAACACTTCATTCAAGGCTTTAGTACTATTGCCTAGCCTCTTCACAATCTTACTGGCAAGGATGTTCCTTAGTAATGGGATGATCAGCAGCAGTCTGCATTTGAGTCTCTCAAGCAGGCCATCACTAGCAAGCCTGTATTAGTAGTTCCAACAGTTGTAGACAAGTTCTGAGTCAAAGCCAACTCTTCTGACTTTGCAAATGGAGTAGTACTGTCCTAGTTCATTGACAGAAAGTGGTGTCCAATAGTGTTCTGATTGGAATCCCTCTCTGCAACAGAATGGAACTACCTTATCTATGACAAGGAACTCCTTGCAATTGTCTGTTCCCTAGAGGAGTAGTGTCAATATCTCCTTAGTGCTACACAGAAGTTTGAGATTTGGAGTAATCACCTTAATCTCTAGTACTTCTGAGTGCCTCAGAAGCTCAACTGCTACCAAGCCTACTGAATGTTAGAACTGTAGGACTTTGACTTTGTACTGACCCACAAACCCAGAACACAAATGATGAAAGCTGATTTACTCTTGAGACAAGTAGGTCATGAAAGGGGGGAGAATGATAACGAAAATCTTGTTCTCCTAGACAATTCCTGTCTCACGTCCAAGACAATCTGAGAGATCTGACTCAAATCCAAGGATGTTGACTTTGTCACCTGCATACAGTAAGCTCTGAGACACACACAGGACCAGGTTGTAGTGAAGCAACTGGAGAAACAGGCTAGGGATTGGGAGGAGGATGAGGATGGACAGGTTTACTAGGAAGGCCAACTGTACATTCCAAAGGATCAGAAACTGTAGAAGGACATTGTCTGAGCTCATCACAACAATCTGACTGTAGGACATCCAGGCTAACACAAAACACAGGAACTCATCACTTGGAACTACTGGTAGCCTAGAATGTAGAGGGAAATCCTGAAGTACATGACTGGTTGTAATACATGCCAACAGACTAAGGCCTACCAGACAAGGGTTTGGGCTCCCCTACATCTGTATTGGATCCTGGATCACCCTTGGGAAGAAGTCTCAGTAGACCTGATTAGTGAGCTACCTGAGTCTTAGGGTTACAACACTATCTGTGTGATTGTCAACTGATTCTCTAAGCAAGTCCACACAGTTCCAACCCAAACAGAACTCACTTCTGAAGGTATAGTATGCATTTATCAGGATCATGTCTTCCAGTTACACAGACTCCCTCAGAAGCTCATTCATGATTGTGGACTGTAATTTGAGTCAAAATTCATACAGGACTTGTATGTGCTTCTCAGAATTCAAGGGAACCCTTCTACTACCTATCACCTGCAGACTGACAGTCAAACTGAGTGAGTCAATCAGGAGATTGAGCTCTACCTCTGGATGTTCATCAATCATCAGTAATCAGATTGGTCTGAATGGTTAGCTCTGGCAGAATTTGTACACAATAACTAGCAACACTCTACAACAGGACAGTCCCTATTCTTCCTCAATCATGGGAGACATCTGTACTAGGGGACAGTTCCAAACTGGAACAGCAGTTCTGAATCTGTAACAGACTTTGTGGAACAGATGTACAGAACCAGGGAGGACACACAAGCTCTTTTGGAAAAGGTAGTGTAGGTTATGAAGCAGAACTATGATTGGAAGAGGTCTGTAGCCAAGGATTACCAGCCTGGTGACAAAGTTATGCTGGAAGCTACTAACCTGACCATGGATTGCCTAATGAAGAAGTTGGACAACAAGTGCTTCAGACCCTTTGTTATTGAAAAGAAGGTCAGTGCCTCTGCCTACAAACTCCAACTTCTGGCAACATAAAAGCACATACACCCAGTGTTTAACAAGGTTCTGCTGTCTTGATACTACAATCTGGGTTTTCCTTTGCAACAAAGACCCCTACTGTCTCCACTAGAACTCATTAGTTCCAAACCAGAATACAAAGTAGAATATGTAGCAGATGCCAAGCTAGTGTACAGAAAGCTCAAGTTCCTTATTCACTAGAAGGGATACCTAGTTGAAGAACACACTTGAGAACCTGCTGAGAATCTCACCCATACTGCTAAGGTGATCCAAGACTTCTATTGACTTCATCCAGGTGCTCTGTGTCAACTCTGCCTCACAGATTTCCAAACCCTACCATTCTGACCTATGCCTGAGCTGCTGACCAAGCCCAATGCTTACTAATCGGGACGATTGGTTTTAGAGGGGGGGTGATGTTATAGTTCTCTACTCTTGTACCTTCAGTTCTGAGGGTTCTACACCCTTCTGTACCAGAACTCAGGACTTCCGTCCCTCAGGGACACTGTCTATGAACTATATACATGCTGACTCTTGCCACTACCCTTCCTTACTTCATCATTCCATTCCTTTGACCACCCCTTCATTCTTTGTATCATTCTATAGTCTCTTACCCTTTATCCATCCCTTCATTCTTTGTACCTTTATCTTTGACATTCCTTTCTTTCATTCTTTATGGCTCATCATTCTTAGTGGCTCATACTCCCTGAGTACTCTTGTGTAGTTTAGTATATATAAGTGTACAAGATCAGACTGGTCCTGTAGTCTTGATCTTGTCTACTCCAGGTAGTCCTATACTCTTAGGCTCACTCTATATACTCTACTCTTGTCTCACTCTCTCTCTCTGCCTGTTCTGCAAGTTCTGACTATGTTCTAGTGCTTGTGTTCTGTATTTCTGTTGTGTAGGATAGTTGTAGCCTGGGTCCCCTCACTGAGCCTTCAGGTCCCCTCTACACTGTTGCTGACATCAGATCAAGACTACCTATTACCACCCTACAACTCTCCTACATTTCAGGCATTGGTACACACTGTTGTGTTGATCTCTTTCCTTTGTCCTGACCCTTTTACATTTTTAAATTTTAAACTTTCTAAACCCTTTTAAACTTTTGCCACCCTTCTTCTATTCATTACCCCTTTTAGTTTAGTGTTGATTCCTTTGTAGTGTAAACATAGACCCTACTATACTAACTGCCACCCCTGCTGTCCTACTGGATCAGTAGTTACAAGCAGAACTAGCTCAATACATACAGACCTCTATCCAAGAGGCCTTTGCCAACCACATGCCCCCAGCCCCTTTGGAACCTGTTCCAATCATTCTGGAAGTCACAACCCATTCTAGAAAGAAAGTGTATGTAGCCTACCCTTTGGACTTTAATAGGCAGCACTTCAAGGACTTCCAGTGCCAAGTTAAACTATACATGGCTGCTGCTTCAACTGATCTATCCTCAGATCTCAATCACATCCTATTTGTCCTCTC
>NW_006760397.1:188423-199668 GCF_000271605.1 Fomitiporia mediterranea MF3/22 | reverse complement strand
ACTAGTACTAGTCCTCTCAAGTATAGAGCTTTAGAGTATTGGCTCTGGCTCTTCCTAGCTTAATAGTCCTTTGTCTTTGTATAAAGCATTCCTAGCTAGCTATGTAGTAAGTAAGTATAATATTTTCCTTTTATCTCTTCAGGTTTTCTCCTAGTCTTTTCCTTTATACTTCTTGCTCTGGACACTATACTCTTTCCAGATCCCCTCTCTATACAAGCATTCTAAATGACTTGTCTTTGGTTAAGGTTATCAAGTAATACTGTGTTAGAGTATGTGTTTAACCTTGGAGAGATAAAGACCTTGTCCTCAGGTTTTGTTACCTTTTCCTAACTGACTTGGTACCTACTCCTTCCTGTCCCCTCTCTCTGTTAATGGATTGATCACCCATTAGTAATGATTAGAGGTTAATAATGCTGAGCTAGAGTTCTTACTAAGCAGGACAACAAAGGTAGTCTAGTTGATCTGGCCAATCTCTAGACTTGTGACCAATAGGGTTTTGTATATAAACTACTCAGTCCCAAGTCTTGAGTTAAGCTTTTCCAAACTTAGTTACTGTATTTTACAATTCCTAACAATTAGCTTATGATACAACTTTATTAAATGTTATGTTGAGGAATAACTTATTAATATTAAGTATGTTTAAATGGACAATCAAAGGGTAGACATCCTAACTAAATCATTACATGTTCTGAAAATCAAACACTTTACAGACTTAATAGGTCTTGTAAATGTTTGAAGGGGACTGTTAACATGTAAAAAAATAATAATATGTATATAAACAGAACAGACATGGAACTATGAGACATGTATTAAATACACAATAAGTATTGAATATCAGATAATAATACTTTAGATATCTAAGACACACAAACAGACAAATAATATAAAACAAATGACTTATTAACAAAATACATATTATTATTAGGGTCTACACCCTCATTACTTGTGTGATAACCTAAGAATATACATTCTAACAAGCTGTTTAGTCTTTCTAAGTGTATTAATCATTTTCTTAATATTACTTTAATAGTACTGTAGAAACAAAGTTATCCTATAACACAGTTTATTTAAAAATCATTACTTAAAAGACTTTACCTTTATTAGTAGTCAGAGAGTATTATTTCTTTCTAAGTATAGTAACTTTATATAAGACTTAGAATTAACATTTAACATAACACTATACTTTAATCTAAACAATCCTTTACTTGATATACTTATATATAATAGTTTAAAGAATAAAAGTTATTTAATAACTAGAAAAAAGTTACTAACACAAGTAACTATATAATTAAGAATATTTTTACACATTATACATTATTATATACTATATACAAGCTAAGAGTCTTTTAGCTCAACAGTGTTAGGTTTAACTATAATAGTAAGTTTAAGTAATAGAGTAGTAAGTTATTATAATCACTTATAGTACTTAGTACTATATATATTAAACTTGTTTAATATAAACTAACAATATTATAACTATTAAGAGATTATTAAGAACTATTTAGTAAGAAATACTTTTCTCTACTTCTTATTAAATATATATTAACTTAATTAAGTTTATTTGAACAGAGTCTTTGTTTGGTAAAAGTAACTAGTTTGTATATTACTAAAGTGTTATTTAGCAATTAAAAGAATTTACTTTTAGAAATAAATTACTGTATTTGTATATTGTTCTCCTTTTCTCTTAACAACTGTAAATTATTCTCTGTCCTGCTACCTAACATTTAACTCACTATTAGTAATTTATTTATTAACTTAATAAAAACTCTTCCTCTCCTCTATCTCTACCTCCTTTCTACTCTCTATTTTGCTTGCCTGTTTAACATTTTACTAAGACTCTGATTTATTTTTGTACTCTAACTATTCTGCTTACTAAATTTGGTTTAGTACACAACTCTTATACTAAAATATATAAGTGAATTTCATATTATACACTTGTATTTTCATATTGTGTTAATTCTGAGATCAGTCTTCTCTATTACTAAAGGCATTTTCCCTCTTGTATTTTACTTCTGTTTGAAATTCTATTTTGTAGAACTCTCACCCTTGTAATTTGGTATCACACAAAACAACAGAGTGTGAAACTGGAAAAGGATATCAGAAGAACTTTGCCTTCAACATTATACTCAGGGAATTCTGTTGCTAAAACTAATGAGGAACATTGATAGAAAGGATATGCTTGCAAGGACTAGAGATTGTAGTTACATAATGTTTGGTGGACAAGCTAGCGGGTCGAACTTCGAACATTAGATTCACGAGAGCCGAGAAAATCGGCACGAGCTTGGTGGCCGTCTTCATTTTTGAAGGAAAGAAGCATATTAAGATTTAGAACTTCAAAACGGACAAGGCAAACGACGGCCGAATTTCGGATTACTATCCGGGAATCCATTTTATCGTATTTTCCAGTCTCGTCATCATCATCTGTCTGCACTAAATTTGTAAGATTTGCGCATTTCCCCAGACTGCACAGGTTCACATCCGTGTTAAATCACGATCCATGATGAGATGCGGGGCAAGAGCGCATCTAGGGACGGTATGGACATGGACCGGGCGGCCCGTTCGTTAATAAATGCACGATGCCAGCGCTAAATAGCGGCTCCGGCATCGAACATGTTCGTGAGTTGTAGCATGCAGAGTTACGAGAACATATATATACCAGCGCTGATGTTCTGGCTGGTCTTCTCCTTCGTGGGAGTGTCCTCTCTCTCCACATCCTCAATCGCAACCAGTAGCCCATTGCAATCGTGAGCTGACTTTGGGTGCTGTATTATGGCTGTCAGCGACGTTTTTCGGAACAGCCGAGTGTACTGTACGTCGTGTTATCGTTCGCCGTGCCCGCACACTTACCACTCACGTTTTCGCTCAGTTTTGGCGTTCATCGCGTTCTGGGGAATCGTACTCTTTGGTTACGATACGTGAGTTCTTTACCTCCCTGTCAACATATGCAGTGTGCTGAACATGTTGATTGCAGCGGTGTAGCAGGAAGTGTCATCGCACAAGACTACTTTAAGCAACATTTCCTGTCCAACCCAGATGGGTCTATCGACCCCAAACAGGTCACTGCACTCACCTCCAACGTCGTTTCCGTTCTCCAAGCTGGTGCTTTCTTTGGAGCTCTGGGGAGTGCCCCCATCTCAGGTCAATCTTCAGATCGCTTCATCATTATTGAATTTCAGTATTCTTAACGCGCGCGTAATCTACTAGCTCGCTTCGGACGCAAGTACACCCTGCTAGGCTTCTCGCTCATCTTCATTGTTGGTGCGATCCTCCAGACAATTGCGGGAGTCAATGGACGAGGTATTTCGTACATCTATGCTGGACGTGTTATTGCTGGGCTGGGTGTTGGAGCTATTTCCGCTGTCGCACCTGCTTATGTGTCGGAATGCTCGCCAAAAGACGTTCGAGGTCGTATTACTGGGCTCTTCCAGATCATGGTTGCGATAGGAGTCATGCTCAGCTATTTCATTAACTGTGAGTTGTCTCTTTGGGTGCCCTTTTAACGGTTATTCTCACATGTATATGTTAATGTTTTCTCAGTCGGAATTAGCCAACACAACCCCGTTGGTGCGAAAGTCTGGCAAATCCCGTTCGGCTTCCAACTCGTCCCCGGAGGGATCATGTGTATCGGTCTTCTCTTCGTGAAAGAATCTCCGCGTTGGCTCGCTTCACGCGGTCGCATGCAAGAAGCATTAGCAAATCTCTCATATTTGCGTAAGTTACCGGCAGACAACGAGGAAGTGATGTTCGAGATGGCTGAGATTGAAGCCTCTATTGAGGAGGAGCAAGAGGCACGTAGAGATCTAGGGTGGAAAGAAGCGTTCCTGGGCAAAGGGAACTTTGTTCGTTTCGTAATTGCCTTTGTTATCTTCTTGTTGCAGCAGTGGGCGGGACAGAACTCGGTTGGATATTATGCACCGCAGATATTCGCTGCCGTACGTTCTTAATAACTTCATTACTTTCCTCCGTTGACTTAATTTTTTTAACCCGACTCAGATTGGCTACGAAGGCGCATCGCAATCATTACTCGCATCAGGGATATACGGTATCGTCAAGGTCCTTGCCACTGCTCTCTTCGTCTTCTTCCTCGTCGAATCGCTTGGCCGAAAGCTCTCCCTTGCCATCTCTGCGTTTGGGATGGGCACGCTGTTCTTCATCATTGGCGCTATTCTCAAGACACATCCTCCTGGTACCCTTCCTGCAGGCGCCGCGCCCCCACCAGCATCGAAGGCCATGGCTGCAATGTTATACATTTATGTTGCGTTCTACAGTATGGGCTGGGGACCTCTACCATGGGTAAGCACTTCATCTGTCTGATCTTTCATCTGCAAATAAAAGCAACGGCATCGACTAAACTCAACTTAACGTAGGTCTACGTCTCCGACATCTTCCCAACGCGCACGCGACACTACGGCCTTGCGTGCGCCTCAGCCTCTCAATGGCTCTGGAACTTCGTCGTCACATACACCACTCCTCACATCATCGCTAACATCGGCTACAAAATCTTCCTCATGTTCGCTACTGTCAACATCGGTGCTATGTTCACGTTCTCCCTCCTCATCCCCGAGACGAAAGGTCGCAGTCTTGAAGAGATGGATGTCATCTTCGGCTCGATTAGTGCGGAGGAACATGCGAAGCGCGTAAGGGACCAGGAACGTGTGATTGAGCATGAGTTGCATGAGACGAGGAGTCTGTCGAGTGTTGAGATGAGGGGGAAGGAAAAGGCTTGATGTATGGTTTGTTCATTACTTTCCTCTGCTGCAATTTGGTTACCTTCGTGTAGTGTATCTTGTACTGTTTCACGTAACGCCGTCTATTCTTTTCCGCTTCGAATCCCTTTCATTTTAATGTGCTTTCGTTGCCTGATCAGCAAGGACAAGCGCATACACGCCATTACTACCCAAATCATTTTGAGATGAAGGATGAGCAAATACACTGAGAAAAGACAAGTAAGAAAATCATTAATATGCACAAGCAGGAGCAGGAAACTTCGCGCAAAGGTCCATATTTAGAAGAGAACTGGTGCTCTGCATCGTAATACAAGTCCGCACCACACAATACATTGCTCCATGAGCAACCCACATACATTCGCATAACACGGATTACGAATGGTGATACATCAAATAGTTCTATTCCGATTTCGTCGCTTTCTTCACAGGCAACCATTTGATAGAGTGTCTCCTATATACTGGCCAAGGTGGCACAACAGCCTTAATTCGTCACAAAAAACATGCATCAATTGTCACCTTCTAATTGGTAAGGAACGCCGCGAAACACTCACGAGAATGAGAAGCACCGTGCCCAAGCCTAACGTTCCAAAAGTTACGCGTAGCGATTGTGCCACAAAGCCTAGTATAAATGCAAGCGCCTACAATAACAAGAATCACGAGAACACTACGTAAGCAAACATAGTAAAACTTGGGAAAAGATGAGAAACGACTGACAGTGCTGCCAATGAGTACATTTCGGACTATCGAGTCGGTGAGTTTCTGTCCTTCGAAATCCTACAAAGACATTATGAAGGCTATAGTCAACCCGGTATGAGCATAGAACAGTATGATATTTACTATCTTTCCTTCCAGAGCTTCTTGTAGGAAGGAGGACATTTTGTCGCGCGATAAAATGTTATGGGCGGGCGATAGTCTGTTGAAAGTGATGAAGCGCGCGACACGTCGGGGCTCGATGCAGGGTGGCGCACGTGACTGGACTCACCGTGCAACGGTCCTAAGAAACTTTAATATTACCTATTTGGCATGAAGTCTCAAATCAAAGACATATAGCTTACAATAGATTTACTTTGTCCCTTTTTTTCTTAATTATTTATATGTTAAATAAATAGGTCAAATTTATTTAAATTAGCAATGATTTTTTTTACATGGTTAAATATTGGCGTGGAAATCTGGCACATGACTTTCGGTTCGAGTCTGGTCACTCTGGTGCTCTCTGCTCACTTTCGAGGACTATGCATGTTGACTCTGCTGCACAAAATGATGACCTCCAAGCAAGGAAGCGGCAACGCCCCTGACGAAGTAGGCGAGGATACGAGAGTTTCACTGTCGTACATGCCTCTTGGTCACGATTCCAGCCCACTGTTGCACATTCCTCATGATTGCATGAAGCTCTACTCACTCAAGCCACGCAAGTGGCTTCTCTATGTAGCGACCAATATATGTGGTATCGATGGGAGACTTCGTCTCCTTGATAGGGGTGAAGATCTTACTGGAGAGGAAATGGAAAAGAATGTCAACCCCGGAGATCATTATGTGTTTTGTTTTGACGGAGAAGCAAACTTCCTGGATTGGCGCATGAGGGGCACTCACTGTGATAAAGACTCCTATTCCTCTATTCTGTCCTGTGCTGTACCGGAGCAACTGAAGGATTATTATGGCGGTTGCCCGTTTATCCAGGAGCCGCCAGACGAATGCAATGTGTGCTACATGATACCGTTTGAAAAGGGTGACGATGTGAGCATTATAACAGTGAAGTATAAATGATTTTTACTTTTTACTTTCAGTATCTTCACAGGCTACTAGCAAGCCGTGGTGATCCCAACAATACTATGACTATCAATGACTTTCAGAATCAGATAATAGCGAGTGCGCTGGTTCATCGCGCCTTTAACAGGAAGAACGATGCATTCCTTAAAGTGAGCAGAGTACTATGTGCATTGCGACAATATTGAACAGTATGTCCATAGACTCCGAACAGGTTCCTCAAGACCAGCGAGGTGCCAGGTGGAGAGAATGATCCCCCAGACATTTATTGTGTCACAGTCCATTGCTTCCTAGAGAGTGATAAGAGACGAGCCAACCTACATCACGGAGCCCGTTCTCACATGACAGGGAGTTCTGGTTTGGAGCATCCTCCCGCGGGACAACGGAGAACTGTTTCGGAGTACCTACCTAAAGACGTCTTGCTCGATGTCACTTATGCCTACACTGTGCTTTATCGCTTCCGCAGTACAGACGCGAAGGAGATGCTCAAAAAGTATGCTGAGGACCGCTATCCCGTCGACATTGCCAAGGAAAGGCGAATTCGACGATTGAGAAGAGACAAGGAGCAGCCTGAAAAGGACCAAAGACAAATCGCTTTCTGGGACTGGGTTGATGTAATGCAAATGAAGATACATGGCATTCGACCCGAGGACATTCAAGGGGAGGAAGAACGACGCAAGAGAGAGGCGGACGAGTTAGATGCACAGAGAATTGCTCGATGGCAGAAGGGTGTTGATGAGAGTTATTGTGGCGAACACGACGTCAATGATGGACGTTCTGAGATGGACGAAGGAGAAGTGATACTGCACGCATACGCCAGAGATGACGAGGATCCCGTCAGTATTGAGGTGGCTCTCAGTAGACAACCGCCATCATATTCTATTTGACCAGCCGAAACATACTCTAATAGTATAGTCCGATAATTTTTAGCCATAGTAGTTTAGTTGTTCTTTACTTCAAAAGAACATACTTTCAGATACAGTAGAATATGTCATTATGGATAATTCTGGGAAGAGTCATTTGTCAATTCACTAAGAGATTTATGCATTATGGCATTTTATTTTGGCAGGAAATGTTCAGTTGGTTTGAATAAAAGGCAAAAACATTATTGGATTTATTTATGACCACATTGTGAATCATTTCTGAAGTCCGCGATATTAGGCGTACTTAACATAAGTACAGATATAATCAAATAAATTAGGCGAGGCGAGGAAAACTATAACGTGACTTTAGAGCATGTCGTTGTGGCTCAGCATTTCAACTTGAACTACTCACTCGCAGTTTACTGTCAGGAACCATGAGTGTCGACTCCGCTGCCCCTCAAACAAGTACCAGCATTCCAGGCGACGCAGGCGAGGATAAAAGAGTTTCACTGTCGTACATGTCGCTTGGTCACGATCCCAGCCCACTGTTGCACATTTCTCATGACTGCATGCAGCTCTACTCACTCAAGCCGCGCAAGTGGCTTCTCTATGTATCGACTCATATATGCGGTATTGATGGGAGACTTCGTCTTCTTAATAGCGGCGAGGATCTTACCGGAGAGGAAATGGAAGAGGATGTCATCCCGGGAGACCATTATGTTTTTTGTTTTGACGGAGAAGCAAATTTCCTGGATTGGTATCTGAGGGGCTCTCGCAACGATCGCAAGTCCTCTACCTCTACCCGGTCTCGTGTTATACCAGAAGATCTAAAGGAATTCTACGGTGGTTGCCCGTTTACCCAGGAGCCGCCGGACCAATGTGATGTGTGCCACCTGATACCGTTTGCAAAGGGCGACGACGTGAGCTTCATAACAGTGAATTAAAACTGATGCTTACTTTTTTATGTTCCAGTATCTTCACAGACTACTAGCAAGCCGTGGTGATCCCAACAATACCATGACTATCAATGACTATCAGAATCAGATAGTGACGGATGTACGACTTCATCGCGCTTTTGACAGGAAGAACAATGCTTTCCTTAAGGTGAGTAATGTGCTATGTATTCTGTGATAACACTAAATAATATGTTCGTAGACACCGAACAGGTTCCTCAAGACCAGCGAGGTGCCAGGTGGAGAAAATGATCCCCCAGACATTTATTGTGTCACTATCCATTGCTTGCTAGAGAGTGAGAAAAGGCGTGCTAACCTACATCACGGTGCCCGTTCTCACATGAAAGAGGGTTCTGGTTTGGAACATCCTCCCACAGGACGACGGAGAACTGTTGCGGAGTACCTACCTAAAGACATCTTACTTGACATCACCTATGCCTACGCCGTGCTTTATCGCTTCTGTAGTACAAGTGCGAAGGAGATGCTGGAAAAAACCGCCGAAAAGAAGCACTATCCGGATGGTATTATCAAAAGGGGTGAAGATAGAGAAGGAAATGCAGAAAAAGAAGAGCTAAAACGCAAACGCAAGGCAGAATCTGAGAAACGTAGCGAAAGGAATGCTCATCGGTCGAGAACTGGTGATGATAACCGTGACCGAGCTAACGAGGATGAAAGAGAATTCGATTTCTGGGACTGGGTTCTTGCAATGCAGATGAAAATTCATGGCGTTCGGCCTGAGGACATTAAAGCAGAGGAAGAGCGACGTGAAAAGGAAATGGTGGAACTAAATGCACAGAGAATTACTGGATGGCAGCAGACCGTCGACGAGAGTCGTTGTGACAAACACGACGACAATATTGGATGTTCTGTGCGAAGCAAGGAAGACATGGTATTGGACACCCGTGATGTTGATGACGAGAAGCCGGTCAGTATTGAAGAGGCTCTCAGTAGAAGTCCGCCGCCATTTTCTGTTCTGTCAGCGATAACGTACCCCAGTAGTACAGTCTGGTAATTACAGTAGCAGCGGTTTCGGATCTGTATAATAGTAACAAACAGAGAACAGAATTTGCTTTACAGAGTGCCAATCGTTCTACCTCTCGACCACAACGCAGATACTCCTAACTTGCTTATAGAATCTCCGCTTGGTTGAAGATTCCATTAATAATTGTTTTTATTAATTCCTCATTTATCCCCTTGCTGTCAACCAAGACGGTACCAATTGTAGAATATACACCTTTATAAATACTCCGTACAAAGCAGTTACAAATCAGATAGTACTGACTGTCGCATGTATTGTGAGCACATATAGTTCGAGTACACAAATCGATGCAGTTATACATCTAAGGAATAGGAGCGGTTAGAAAATTAATGTCAATATTAGCCCTTCCATGTTCATCCAAAATCAATGCCTTCAAACTAGAGTTTAAAATGAGATAAAGGGCTTTATGGAGAACAAGAGAGCACCGCTTGCCGTTCTCAAAGTTCCAGAGCTGGTTCCTTCCATCAGTAGCACTCCACAGGTGAATTACCGTTCCAGGCTATAGTAGCACAATCCCCATTGCCCGACATCAATAATTAGCCGATATCACATCCAACAAAATGACTCACCGTTGGGTTACCATGGTCGGAAAGATCGAAGTTGAATCCAGTTCCAGGGAAGAACACACGCCAAAAGTTCTGATCTTTACCGTCGCGCCGGATAGCCCAGCGCGTCGGATAGCCCAGCGCGTCGGATAGCCCAGCGCGTCGGATAGCCCAGCGCGTCGGATAGCCCAGCGCGTCGGATAGCCCAGCGCGTCGGATAGCCCAGCGCGTCGGATAGCCCAGCGCGTCGGATAGCCCAGCGCGTCGGAGACGAGCTCGCAATGATGCGCGTATAATCGTTAGGTGCATCTTCAATGGCTAGATAGAGGTTGGAAGCCTGGCAGAAAATCGTCTGGTTGTCATCTGAGTCGGGCTCGCTGACAGTCCACTGGAAATAAATAGTCAGAACGTTGGTCTAGTGAATGGGAGGGAGATGAGGCGGACCTGCTGATTAGCCTGACCGTGAACAGTGAAGCCAATAATAGTGCGGTTGTCGCCACCAGAGAGGTCGAGCGCAGTACCTCCCTTTGCGTTGACGATCTTGTACGTTCCTGGAGCAATACCCTGAGTCATGTCGTAAGTGATTCTAGAGAGTAGACTGGAGTCTGAGGGGTATGGATGCAAATGAGACCCGTTTTATATGCTTGAAGATGCCATTATGCCGAGCACGAGGCTTTGGCACAGACGTTTAGCGTTCCACACGGCGCAGAATATTCCGACTGCAAAGGTTGAGACCCTCAATCTCGAATACGTCTCCTTCACGTCATTCTCCACAGTTTTACGTTAATGCATATAATGAAGGGTATCACACGAGATTTATAGGAGATGAGTGGATCTGTATGCGAGACATTTCTTGGCCTGAGCATTAGTACGGGCATTTGTGATGTATAGGATGTGCCTTACCAGTGCTTTGAGTAATATTTACCGTCCACTTTGGTTCTAGACTGCGGTGTGGAGCACTGAAATGCTCCTAGTTAATTAATAATCAGATGCCTCCATCGATCAAGCTCTAACCAAAAGCCGAAGGTTGTAATCCTTATGTATCGATTGTTAGACTTACTTGATACTCACGGTTTCACAAAGGGATAAGCTACGTTGTCAGCTCCACTGACTCATTTGAGAATCCAAGAGGAGATGTGGGCGGAGAACATCATGAAGAGAGAGACAGATCTGGCTGGTCGGCAGCTGAAAGAAACGAGGAACCTTGAGGGGTCACCCTAGTGACGTCATCAACTAGACACCATTTCAAAGAACTCGATTTCTACACGGCAGACTAATGTTCGTAAGAGCTTTAGATTCGCCTCACTACTAGAGGACAAGATACCGCACCATACTTTTGACTAACGAAGCAAGA
>NW_006760397.1:185261-188403 GCF_000271605.1 Fomitiporia mediterranea MF3/22 | reverse complement strand
AGGAGATGAGTGGATCTGTATGCGAGACATTTCTTGGCCTGAGCATTAGTACGGGCATTTGTGATGTATAGGATGTGCCTTACCAGTGCTTTGAGTAATATTTACCGTCCACTTTGGTTCTAGACTGCGGTGTGGAGCACTGAAATGCTCCTAGTTAATTAATAATCAGATGCCTCCATCGATCAAGCTCTAACCAAAAGCCGAAGGTTGTAATCCTTATGTATCGATTGTTAGACTTACTTGATACTCACGGTTTCACAAAGGGATAAGCTACGTTGTCAGCTCCACTGACTCATTTGAGAATCCAAGAGGAGATGTGGGCGGAGAACATCATGAAGAGAGAGACAGATCTGGCTGGTCGGCAGCTGAAAGAAACGAGGAACCTTGAGGGGTCACCCTAGTGACGTCATCAACTAGACACCATTTCAAAAGAACTCGATTTCTACACGGCAGACTAATGTTCGTAAGAGCTTTAGATTCGCCTCACTACTAGAGGACAAGATACCGCACCATATTTTGACTAAACGAAAGCAAGAACGACTGCATACCACGTCAGCAGAAAGTCTCATCCACCAAGCGAACGGCGATAATCGTCCTCCAACACTTCCCATTAATAATTACACGCCGAACTTGATAATGTCCGCTGCCTTCTCCGCAACTCCATACAGGGTGCTACTCAAGTGTGCACTGACGTGAAGAGGAAGTACGCTCGCATCGACAACTCGTAGGTTCTTTGTGTCATATACGCGTAACTTTCCGTCTACGACACCGCCCAAATCACGTCGCATCATCGCCGCCGTACCTATCTCGTGCCAAACTGCAGAAAACCCGTTGGGTGCCGGAGCTTGAATCCAAGCGACCCATGCGTCGTCCGCTCCACCGTTCCCATCATTTGGTACTACACCAAGCCCAGGCACTATTTCGCCGGATGTGATTGCATCAAACGAAGTATAGTTAAGGACTTTGCGGGATAGGCGAGTTGCCGCAGTCTGTATGATCAACATCGACGCTGAACCAGTTTACGGTTATAGCTGGTTTTGAGAAGATGCTTGTGTCGTTAATTGTGACCCTTCCGCGGCTGAAAGGAACAAGCTGCCACATGCTGATACCAAGACCACTACGAATGCAATCGTTAGTGAATTGAGTGTGTGTAATTAGCATAAGCATATTACGTGTCGCCATCGGTGAAGAACAGAAGCTCAGCAACGGGCGCTAAGTGAAAATATAAATCAGTACAAAGACGTCTTAAAATAGCCAGCTTTCTATACCACTGGTATTAACGATCAATCCGGCTTGCATGCCGAATATTGTCTTAAGAGCGTCTGCATTTAACCCATATTCCGCCTGACTCTCCGCCCCCGATTCATATGAGCTCATGATATAGTCTGCTATCTCGTTCCCTGTCACGCTCCCATTTGAACCGGCATTTTCGGAGAGTTCTTTTAGCGATGGGTAGGCGATACAATCGGACGGACCAAGCCCGTCCTTGTCGAATGTAGGCTGAGTGGACTGTCCAAGGTTACTCTTTGTTCGCTCCATGAGGTTTTTGCCGACAGTCGAAAGATTCACCCTGACTTCGACGCCGAGTGGACTCAAGACAGACGGGTCGCCAATACCGGATATCTGAAGCAATTGCGGTGTACCAATTGTACCAGCTGAGAGTATGATATCCGAACGTGCATTTGCCGTAAAAACGTCGCCAGTGTTATCAGACTTCTTGAAATGCACGCCCGTAGCAGTCACGTTCGGCACTGATCCGGAAAGGATCACGTTGGTCACCTGGTGATTAATGAGAGTTATCCAATTCGTTCGCTCATTTTCAACTGGCGAGAGATGCGCCGTGGCGGAGGAGCAGCGGTGATCATAATCTTTCGGATTTACCGAATTAGGCGTGTAGCTCACACAATTGATATTTCCACCATTCACGTCCGGACAAAGCTTGATTCCGACAAGTTGCGCACAGCATCGACAAATGCAGGTTGTTGAGGACCTCCAAACATGGCTTGCGGGAAAGCAGCATGAACAGGCCCTACAAAGCCATGGAACTTATTGACACAAAGGGAGTTTATTAGATATCCGAGGAGCAAATCTTTTCCCGTACCTTCTTCATATATTCAAACAAGGAGTCGAAGTTCCAGTTCAAGCTCGCGTCTTCTTCGCCCAGAAGCTGCGCGAATGCGTCGTATTGTTCCTTCATACCCCGAGTCCATACGGCCCCATTAATAGAGCTACTCCCTCCTAGAGTTCGCCCGCTAGGAGGAATATCCGGAACAAAGTTAAATAATCTCGCAATTTACCGATCAAGTCAAAAGAATCAGATACTGACCCTAAGATGCCCCTACCCAAGTCCGTTTCCCAAGTCCATGTCAGGCTTGAACCAAATGCAGCCCCATATTGTGTAACGTCATATACACTCTTGTTTGTTCGGTCGTCGTCCCCAGCTTCAATGACGAGCACGGGTTTCGCGGAGTCCTCAGAGAGACGTCCAGCAACAGTGAGCCCTGCGAGTCCACCTCCGACGATAATGTAGTCAAAAGTTTGACCATTCGCAGAGCTGGCATCCGTAGTGACTCCAAATGCATGCCTGTGCAATGGTGATGATGCTAGGGCAACTATAGGCAGAGATAGGGAAAGGATTCGAATAAGCCTGCTCATTGGTGTGAGGCTAGGGATAGGACAACGACGAACGGGCCAAAGGATATTCAAAGTAATTTCAGAGCATATAAACCATTTTGATGACCGGAAGAAACGGCGATTAAGCGCGGGGTTATTCCTCGCGCATTCTGGTATGAGCGCGATGAATTCGGGTCGTCGGACTCCGTCATTTGCATAGTACTTAGTACGAACAGCTTCTTCGAGACTCAATGGCAGCCCTGGCTCGTATTTTCAAACGCATATGCGACCACATCGGTACTGGAGAAGATAAGAAGGGCGAACAGCGCGCACGAAGACTCGCGGTAAAAAATGGGTCCGAGAGAAGACCATGCACCCACGAAGGATTGAATTACGCTGAATCACATAGCAAACAGAGAGCTTGTGGAATGTTCCTGAAGAGATACACAATAAAGACGGAATATGGCCTTCCGGACTTCTTTTTAGAGCTTTGTGGACCAAGATAATTGTAGATGGGGTGAAGACAGTG